>NC_091985.1:73435556-73709412 GCF_044704955.1 Pristiophorus japonicus
GAGGAGATGGAGGGAGGGGAGAGGAGATGGAGGGAGGGAGGGAGGGAGGGAGGGAGGGAGGGAGAGGAGAGGGAGGGAAGAGGAGGAGAGGAGTGGGAGAGGGAGGTGGCTGAACGGGCCCGGCTGACGTGAAGAAGCCGGGCCCAAGACTTCGGGCGGGGCCCGCCTCCAGCAAGATGCCGGGCAGACGGGCCCCGCCGAAGGAGTTAAAGGTAGTTGGCCGGGGGGAGCGGGAGTCCTCGGAGTGGGAGCTTGGAGTGGGGGGTTGAGAGAGCCAGCTGGAGCCAGAGCAGGAGCTGGACGAGGGAGGTGCAGCCTGATCCTCGCAGCCCCAGTGAGGCCATTCGGCCAGGGCTAGGGGCTGCGTGCTTCGGGCCCCTCCCACACAGTTTCGGGCGCCTGGAGCTACTGCACTGTTTTCAGCGCAGGGACCTGGCTCCGCCCCCCCCCACAGCTCGTGCTGCGCTGCGCCGAGCTCCAAATGACCTACTGGGAGCCGGAGAATCTGCAGGTATTTTTTAGGCGCACTTTCGGGCGCGAGAAACGGGCGTCCAGGTCCAGTGCAGCCCGAAACTTGGGCCCTTTAAAACTAAATCACAACACATTTTTAAAATAATTAGTAAAAAACCAATTACTAACCTTTTCCTTGAAGAGCTACACACCTACCGCCCAGCTCTGCTGATCCTCGTGGGCGTTTTTTTAAAATTTACCTACGGGTCACTGCTGACCCAAATATCACACCAGGGCGATCTCAGGATGGTGCACGCCGGCTGTCCGCTCCCCAGCGATACTTCAAAACCGCCGGCGTAACTCAGGTAAGGAAATTTTCACCCACCTGATTACAGCCAATATTGCCCAGAAACTGGGCGGCAAGCCATTGGAAATTCTAGCCCATAAGCACAAACAAAAACTGAGTTGGTGGGACTTCACAGGTCAGATAAGCCAGATCTGGCTGCAGACCATAGCATCAACACCCAAGGTTTACATAAATAAATGGTTGAAGCAAAACTATTTGGTAAAATACTCTTGTGATTTTTAGTCTTTTAAAGTCATAAAGGGAATTTACATTTATGGAAATCTAAATCCAGGGAAATTACTGCAACGCTGCAGTATTATTATTTGAAAAAAATATATAAAAAGTATCAAAACTTCCAGATTACCTGAATTCCCCTCAAAATTGAAGGACACAGACATGCCAGTCACCGATCATAAAATATGTACGATCAGTTTTTCCCTACGGTTCCGATCCAACCTGATAACTGAATATACATTAAAATGGTAGTACAGGACCTGAAATTGCGGTCGGAGGCTTCCCGCGAGGAAAGCCTCCAAACCGCAAGTAATATCCATACTTACCCGATGGCCCTGGACCTACGAAGACTCGCGCTCCTGGGCCTGCAGGTGTATGCCTGTGTAAAGGCCCACGTATCCCAAGGTGCATGCGGTTCGCAAGCGACCCTGGGATCTCGTGGGCCGGCCCAACCTGTCAAAAAGGGGGATTCCCATTATGCTTATGGGGATTCCATTTACGTACAAAATCCCCATAAGCATAATAGGAATCACATTAAAAAATAAATTGTCACACAAAACGTTTAAAAAATTAAAATACAATTTAAACATTTAAAACAAAAATGATTTTTTTTAAATAACCTAAACTAATTTTAATGGGTTATGAATGTTTAAATGATTTTTAAAAATGTATTTTAATATTTATTTAAACCCTTATGCTGGTAAATGAAGGCCTTACGCCTACTTTTACCAGGCGCAAGAGTTTCCTGGGCATTCACTGTGCAGTAGTTGGGCAAATAGCCTGCATCAGTGAATTCCTTCGGATTCGTACGATTCACATGATAGGTTGCAAGTTCTGGGTTTTCGCACATGCGGAAACCTGGAACTTGTAGGGCACCGACGACTGCGTCGCTGTGCGTACGCAGTCATAGTCCCTGGAAAATCCGGCCATGATTTTAACTGCTGGACTGCCAACAGCTGCGAGGAATTATGTACTTTTTGGGCCAAGCATTTTTTATACACTACAACACTGAAATATTCCCTATTATAACAGTCACGGAGATGTTACGAATAGTTACAGATTAAAAAAGAATCTAAATCAGTTTTACAAAATGTGTTTGACTCTTTTATCCTTATTCCTTCTACAAAACCGGTTTTTAACTTTTATTATGCATTACTTACTTTAGTTTTGGAAACTAAATATATATTTTCCTTCCATATCTTCAACAACTGTACTCCATGTTAGAAGCGAGACCCACAACACTAAACTGCAGTCCTCAATTGCTAAGAAAATCAGGCTTTTTAAACCAGTTTTCACCCAGTCTTAACACTGGAGCAGCGCTACTGCATTGGTTCATGTCTGGAACTATAAATTATTTTTTCAGAAAATCTAATTGTTTTTTAACAGAAAATTTAGAAAACATCATTCAAGTTTGTAACACTGTCTGTAGCAGTGCAAGCTTTCTCAACTGACCACATGGCATTGTTGCAGCAGTGTGTTCAGAACATGCTGTTCCATGATTGAAATGTGTCCATTTAACAAATTTACTTTTAGATTACTAGAGAAATAGATACATTGAAACAACTTCCCATCAGCTGCAGGGTTCAGTTACATGTAAAAACCTTTATCAAAATGTTCCATTGAACACTAGGCAGTGCTTACAGCAAGGGAGATGACTTTATTCAGCGAGCTCCCAATAATCATGACAGGCTTTTTCAGCAACTCAGCACACATGCCAAGCTCCCCAGCATGCATTAACCAGTACCAAAACAGTGTGGTACTTTCCAGTAGATCCAGCTTATGTTCGGAGCACACTGCCATGTTGGCTAGTTGAGAAAGTCTGCATTGTGTAAACCACGTAGCTGTTGCAATGAAAAGGTTTCTAATGATTATTTTAATGGAACATTTCAGAAATGACACTTTTATTTTTGTGGGATGAGGGATGTTAGTATTGGGGATTGGAACTCTTCCAATTTGAGGCACCCAGTGTCACCAGCAAGGTCATATATGCTTAGCTAGATGTATAAAGCTCTCTCTACTCTGCCCCAACAAGCCTCAGAAGAGCACCTCTGCTGCATCAGAGTGAAATTTCCCACACGAGCTTTCCTGTTGCTTCTAAGTAAGATGGCCAATTAGTGTCCAATTCTACAATTTTATCCCACAGGCCTAAGCCCATGAGGAACTGGATTAAGAATGCCAAACTTAATTTCACACTTAATTTCTTAAAGCCTGCTGACTAAGGAGACTTTCTGGTCTGGTCTGGATTTGAAATGGAGTGCTAGAAAGAAAGCCCAGTGTCTAACCTATTGTGCAATCCAGTTCCAGGAAAATGATTTTTTTGAATAATTTGCTGTTCCACATATGATCACCAATGTTATGGCATCACTTCATTGGCTGTAAAGCACTTTGGGACATCCTGAGGTCGTGAAAGGAGCGATATAAATGCAAGTCTTTCTTTCACTGTGCCACCACTCACATCATTGCACACTCTCTATATGGAACATGGTAATGCATCTTGCAAGATGTGTTGGCATGATGACAATGTCCCTTTAAACAACACCCACTTTTGACTAACTGTTTCTGCAGCCCAACAGAAATATTCTATACAGTACAGTAGTATCATACATAATTAGTCATCTCATGAGGATGACTTGTATCAAATAAATACCAATGATACCAAATGAAAGGTGCTGCAAGGGGATCAGCCTGTTAGCAGTTGTTTGGTACACCTGTTAAATATCATCTGCTAACTTGGAGAAATTTCAAGTCATTTATAAGTACATTATGAACCCAATAGCCCAGCACTGATCCCCGAGGCACCCTACCAGTTACTTCTTTTGAGGCTGATCCAACTTCCTGTACAACCACTCTTTTCTTCCTCTACTTCAGGAAATTTGTGATCTATTTTAGAAACACACCCCATATACCATGGATTCCATCCTTTTGGACAAATCTCCTACATGGCTCGGTATCAAAAGCTTTGCTAAAATCTAAATAAATAACCACAGAATTTTGCTATCGCCTCAAAGAACTCATTTGTCAGCTATAATCTCCTTTCCATGAAGGCGCACTCCTTCCTATAGTTCTGTATTTCTCCATGTTTTTCATTATTTGTTCCTTCAGGATGCACTCCAGTTATTTCCCTACTATGGAAGTCAGATTTACTAGTCGGTAGTTCTCTGGGCTATCTTTGACCCTTTTTATAGATTAGCTTCATATTCCTTTCCCTCCAATCCTCAGCAACTGTGATATCTTCAGAGCACAGCACACACAGCTTCCTACATGGCAGGCAGTTCTCTCGGAAGCTTCCGGAATCTGCCTGGTTCTGGTTATTTATTAACACTGCAGTTGCAGTACAAAATACGTCCACATCCACAATGTGGAGCTACAAACATTACAAGCTTACAGATATTCCACTTCTCCCTCCTTAATGAAGAAGTTATTATAACAAGCATCATACATAACTTTCATGTTTATACATAACAGGATATAAACTTTTTTTTCCATATTTACAAATTTAACTTTACCACTTGTTTTCTGTTTCAAAGAGGATACCTTTGCTCTCGAACAGAACCTTCCAAACATGGTGTTGAATCTAAACTCATTCGAGGTTCATCCCGAGGAACATTTTCCTCCACGGAATTTCCTTGATTTTCATTTGAACTCACTAACTTCAGGTTCTTTGTTTTCCTGACTCGAACTCAGACTTTCATTCTGATTCTCTCCTGGATTTGCTTCCAGTACATTGGATTTAGGATTTGCTACTGGTGTATCAAAACTATCTGATGTGTCAGAAATAATTGAATAATTCCCACCTTCAACTCCTTCCATGTCTGTAGGTAAAATATTAATATGAATAATCCTAACCTGTCCATTATCAAACATCTTTACTAAATATGTGCGAGGACCACATATCTTCACCACTCTTCCTGGTAACCATTTTAACCATTTATGGTGATGGTTCTTCACTCTCACCACCTGGTTTAATTTCACTCTTCTCTTTTACTCTACCTCTATCATGATTCTCTTTCTGTCTCAAATTGTGTCTCTTCTACGGACTGTGCCAAATTTGGTTTTAACAACGAGAATCTGGTTCGTGGCTGTCGTTTGAGAAACAACTCTGCTGGTGTTCTACCAGTAAGTAGCTGTATGAGGAGTATTTCGATATGTAATCAAAAAATTAGCCAATTTGTGATCCAGTGATAACTGTTGTTTCCTTGGATTTGGATCTAACATTTGTTTTATGAGGACACGTTTTACAATTTGTACAGTGCGCTCTGCTGGACCATTCGAAGCAGGATGGTATGGTGGAACCTTGGTATGTTTCACACCATTTTTGTTTGTGAATTATGCAAATTCTTCTGAACGAAATTGTGGTCAATTATCCGAAACAATTTCTTCAGGGAGGCCAAATGCAGAAAATAATTTTTGTAAAATGTCCAATGTTTTGTTGTTATTTTCCACATTGGAAACACCTCAACCCACTTCGAATGGCTATCAATCACAATGAATAATTGTTGTCCTTCTAACTCAGCAAAATCAATATGTAGCCTTTGCCACACCCTGGGAGGCCATTTCCATGGCTGTAATGGTACAAATGGTGGTTGCTTGCTTACCGATTGACATGTCGTACATTGACTCACGATGTATTCTATATCTTTATCAAGACCTGGCCACCATAAATAACTGCGTACAAAACTCTTGGTCACGCACATTCCCAGGTGCTGGTCATGGAGGTCTCCTAATAATTTGGACATCAATTTATTTGGTATAACCACTCTTGCACCCCACATGATACAATCTTTATCGACTGATAATTCATTCCTACGAATGAAGAATGGATGTGTATCTTTGTCTGTTATCTGGTTTGGCCATCCATTTGCAATATAATTATACACCTTTGACATCACTGGGTCACATTTGGTTGCTCTACCAATCTCTTCAGCTGTGACTGGCAGTTCATCAATGTATGAAAAATAAAACACTTCTTTCCTCTCGGGTGTAACTTGTGATGGGGAAGGCAATCTAGACATTGCATCAGCAGTACTATGATCAGCTGATCGTCTGTATTCAGTATCATATGTATATGCTGACAAAATCAAAGTCCATCTCTGCATTCGGGCTGCAGCTAATGTTGGAACTGGGGACTTTGGATGGAGGATTGCTGTTAGGGGCTTATGGTCTGTAACGATGGTCAACTTACGACCATACAAGTATGTGTGAAACTTCTTGATCCCAAAAATTAATGCCAAAGCTTCCCTTTCAATTTGCGCATAATTACTCTCACTGGCACTGAGAGTGCGTGAAGCAAAAGCAATTGGTCTCTCCTCCCCACTACATGATACATGGGAGATCACTGCCCCAACTCCATATGGAGAGACATCACATGCTAGCTTAATCTCCTTAGATATGTCATAGTGAACTAACATGGTGCTCTCTACCAATTTGCTTTTACACTCCTTGAATGCTGTATCGCATTCTTTTGACCACTTCCAATGGACCTGTTTTTTTCAAAAGTTCATTCAGTGGATGTAATACTGTAGCCAAATTTGGTAGGAACTTCCCATAATAGTTCAATAGACCCAAGAATGAACGAAGTTCAGTGACATTCCTGGGAGTGGGTGCATTTCTGATTGCATCCAGTTTTTCGTTGATCGGATGTAAACCATCTTTGTCTACCCTATACCCTAAGTACTCCACTGAGTTTTTAAATAACTTACATTTACGAGCAGACACTCGTACTCTGTGCTTCTCTAGCCATTTGAGGACTTCATTATGTTATGATGAATTTGCCTATTTGGTGCTGAAATGAGTATGTCATCCAAATAACATACTACCCCTTCAATATCTTGCAAAATCTCGGTCATCACCCCTTGGAATATGGCAGGGGCGGAAGACACTCCAAATTGTAGCCTATTAAATTGATATAGGCCTTGATGAGTATTTATAGTCAAACATGACTTGGACTCCTCATCTAGTTCAAGCTGAAAGTAGACATTTGTAAGATCCAGTTTTGAGAAGATCTGACCACCCGTCAGTGTTGTGAGCAAATCTTCTATATTCGGCAATGTACTAGGGACATTACCCTCTAGAACCTGGTTTAGTTACTTTATAATCACCACACAATCTTACCTTACCATCGGACTTAGGTACAACAACAATGGGTGTAGCCCAATTACATCGATCTATCTTACAAATAATGTTCTGAGTCTCTAGTCTTTTGAGTTCTTGCTCAACTTTCTCCTTGAGTGCATATGGTACGGAACGTGGCTTGTAGTAAACCGATCTAGCGTCTGACACTCGCCTTGAAGCCTTGGATCGGATTGCCAGATTCGCAGAACACCTTCTGATACTTCTTGATAACCTCAAGCGTTGATGAAAATCTCGCTTCCACACAGAAAATCTTACTCCAATCCAGCTTCAGTGAGCTCAACCAATTTTTTCCCAGTAAGGCACACTTGTCTCCTTTCACTACTATTAGAGGCAAATTCTGAAATTGATCTTTATATTTCACCACCAGGGTGATACGACCTACCACAGGAATTTTCTCTCCCGAGGAGCCTCGCAGCTCTATCTTGGATTTCTCCAGTTGGAAATCACGCAATTTGTCAAGGTACAGTGACTCCGGTACTACACTCACGGATGCACCCATGCCAATTTCCATTGGTATCTTAAATGTTGCGGGATTCATGTGGATTTTGATGCTTTCTGAATCGCTGTCCGTTAACCTCGTGCTCCTGATGACATGTAACTCTAACATCTCCTCGTCCTGTTGTTGTTCTTCCATGCTATGTAATCTCTTGTGATTTCTATACATAGCTTTGAACGCTGGACTCATAGCTTTAAAAACTGGTTTACCCTTCAGTCGGCATGCCTTCGGAAGATACCCAGTCTTCCTGCAGAAGAAACACTCTGCCTTCACGTATGGACAACTTTGAGCAATGTGTTGTCCCAGGCACCTATAGCACGACTTCGACGCTCTGTTAGAATTTCCAGTTTCTGAGACTTTGGGCCCCCACCATCTTTTACTTTGAAACTGCAGATGATTTACCTGGGTTGACTGACGACCGTAATTATCATTTAATTCTCGGGAATATTGTTCGGCCATGCCCATCGACCTCGCTGCCTGACAAGCAATCTCAAAAGTCAAGTCATCCGTCGTCAATAACTTCCTTCTGATCGCATCATTTTTCACCCCACAAACAAAACGATCCCGTAATGCTCGGTTTTGAAAGTTTCCAAAATTACAGTGCATCGATAGCTTTTTTAATGCTACGATGTAATCACTGATACTTACATCAGCCTTTTGATGCCGAATCCCGAAACGATAGCTTTCAGCAATTTCTAACGGTTTGGGATTATAGTGCTGCTCCAGCTTCGTTAAAATCTCTTTAAGCGTTGTGTCCTTTGGCTCGTCAGACACAAGCAGATTTACAAGGGTTTCGAACAATGTGGACCCACCTCCGATAAGATCGCTTTCTTACGTTCCAACACAGCCCCGGTTCTGGACTGCATTGTCTGGAACTTCGATTATGTTATTTGCAGTGAACTACATTTCTAACCGATCCACATACACTTTAAAACGTTCCCGGTCATGTCTATATTCCCCCAAATGTCCGATTACACCTGCCATTTTAATCTCTAGCTGTCCACACTGTGTGCTGTATTTTACCTCGGATTTTTGTAGCTTTTTCCAAAGACAGAAACTTCCAAAGTCTCTCTGTTGGCTGGCTGGCTGAATCCTTCACCAACAAAATTTAAGCTTTAAATCATCCGAAAAATACCATCTCAGTCGCCAAATGTAATATCTTCACAGAGCACAGCACACACAGCTTTCTACATGGCAGGCAGCTCTCTCGGAAGCCTCCGGAATCTGCCTGGTTCTGTTTATTTATTAACTCTGCAGTTGCAGTACACAATACGTCCACATCCACAGTGTGGAGCTACAAACATTACAAGCTTACAGACATTACAGCAACAGACCCTTGCTCGAAGGATCCCCTGAAGATACTCACTATAATTGTCCATTTTCTCTAACTACTTCCTTAAATACCTTAGGATGCAATCTGTCTGGACCCAAAATATTGGCTTCCTTCAATGCTTTCAGCCTGTCCATCACCTCTTTATTGGCTACATCGATTTTTCTTAGAATCTCATCATCTTGCCCCAGAAATTCCACCCAACAATAGGAAGACTTTCTTAAGTTTCATCCATGAACAGACACCAAGAATTAATTTAGAATACCTGTCATTCCTTAATCGTTCTATATATCACCTCTAGAATCCAAGTGCTTTCCTGACCCATTTTTAATATTCTCAGCAATCCTGTTTTTGTCTACATTGGCTTTATTAACCAGTTTCTAAGCCTCCCTAAAACCATTCTTATAGTCATTCCCTCATCTACACATCGCTTTATATTTGTAGATAGCTTTTTTTGTCATACCCGATATGTGTTGCCTTTGTCAGACATCTGTCACCTCCTCTCTCCAATTCATTCCAACTGGTATATAGTTATTTTGAAATAACAAAAAAGTGTATTCCAGGAAGCATTCCATTTTTTCCTCCTTAATGCTTCCCTTCTAAAAGTTTGGTACCATTTATCCCCATCAGCACTTGCCTCATCGCTCAACTTCTTTCTGAAAATGGAGTTAGGTGTAGCATTCCTCCTGTGGTGCAATTTTGACGCTAAACTCCACAATATAGTAGTCATTAGCAACCAGGAAATTGTACAGAACCACTATAATTGTTGAAATATCATTTTTTTTCTTTAACTATTTTGAAGTGCATTTTTTTTTGTTGCTAACTGGTGATGCTGGCCTGGTCTTTCAATCGTCAAAGGGTTAAAGATTAGTGCAACTATTTGAGCTAGGGACAGAGGCACCACCCAGTCCTGAACACCCTTGGGAGACTCGCGTCAGCCTGCCGAGGCACAATGCAAGTTTTAATGAGGATCTAATGAAGAAGGATGAGGGTGACGAGGATTAATAACCGAGTGCCACCCAGTGAGAGGCGAGATGCCGGTCGCAGAGCGCTCTGCCCCGCGGCGCGGCCTCAGTGTGACCCGAACCGAGCCGCCTCCGTGTGGACTCGGGCCGCGCACTGCCCGGTGCCGGGCTCCCTGTTACCTGGTGCCGCCCACGTTGAGCTGGATGATCTCTCCGGCTGCCGCCGTGAAGTTGCTGCAGCTCCCCGCCATTTTCCGACCGCGTTGAGCCCGGCCCCTCGGCTCACGGCGCCAGCGCCCGACTTTCGCTGCACATCACGGCGCCAGCAGACGCAGCATCCCTCCCCGGGCCCAGGCGCTCCCGCTCCGCTCCACCAGACCGCAGCCTCGCTCCGCGCCGCGCCGCGCCGTCTCCCTCTGTTAGCGACGTCACAGCTCAATGGCGCCCCCGCCCGCAGCTCGGCATGTACTGCAGATCCGCGCTGTGCTCCCTCTCCGCCTTTTCGCTTTCCTTCACTTTTGTGTTTGTGATGTATTCTTTACCACATCACAAACACACAGTCTACACAAGATGGCTCTTGCTGGAAACTCATCGTGTGACTTGTGACACCAGTAATTGCATGACTACAGTAGTCCACTAGGTGGAGCACTATGTTACACTTCTCTCTCCTTAATGAAGAAGTAATCATAACAAAATATTTTGTTTTTATTCGTTCACAGGGATGTGAGCATCACTGGCAAGGCCAGCATTTATTGCCCATCCCTAATTGCCCTTGAGCAGGTGGTGGTGAGCCACCTTCTTGAACTGCTGCAGTCCGTGTGGTGACGGTGCTCCCATAGTGCTGTTAGGGAGGGAGTTCCAGGATTTTGACCCAGCGATGATGAAGGAACGGAGATATGCTTCCAAATCAGGATGGTGTGTGAATTGGAGGGGAACGTGGAGGTGGCGTTGATCCCATGTGCTTGCTGCCTTTGTCCTTCTAGGTGGTAGAGGTCGCAGGTTTGGGAGGTGCTGTCAAAGAAACCTTGGTGAGTTGCTGCAGTGCATCTTGTAGATGGTACACACTGCAGCCATGGTACGCCACTGGTGGAGGGAGTGGATATTTAAGGTGTTGGTGCCAATCAAGTGGGCTGCTTTGTCCTGGATGGTGTTGAGCTTCTTCAGTGTTGTTGGACCTGCACTCATCCAGGCCAGTGGAGTGTATTCCATTACACTCCTGACTTGTGCCTTGTAGATTGCACCATCTACAAGGCTTTGGGGAGTCAGGAGGTGAGACACTTGCTGTATAATACCCAGCCTCTGAGCACCTTTTGTTGCCACAGTATTTATGTGGCTGGTCCAGTTAAATTTCTGGTCAATGGTGACCCCTAGGATGTTGATGGTAGGGGATTCGACAATGGTAATGCCATTGAATGGTAAGGGGCGGTGGTTAGACTCTCGCTTGTTGGAGATAGTCATGGTCTGGCACTTGTGTGGCGCAAATGTTACTTGCCACTTATCAGCCTAAGCCTGAATGTCGTCCAGGTCTTGCTGCATGCGGATATGGACTGCTTCATTATCTGAGGAGTTGCGAATGGAATGAACACTGTGCAGTCATCAGCAAACAACCCCACTTCTAACCTAATGATGGAAGGAAGGTCATTGATGAAGCAACTAAAGATGGTTGGGCCTAGGGCACTGCCCTGAGGAACTCCTGCAGCGATGTCCTGGGGCTGTGATGATTGACCTCCAACCATCACAACCATCTTCCTTTCTGCTCAGTATGACTCCAGCCAGTGGAGAGTTTTCCCACTGATTCCCATTGACTTCAGTTTTACTAGGGCCCCTTGATGCCTCACTCAGTCAAATGCTGCCTTGATATCGAGGGCAGTCACTCTCACCTCACCTCTGGAATTCAGCTCTTTTGTCCATCTGCTGTGGCATCCTGGCCATTGATTTTCAGTTCCAGGATGAAATCCCGCACTGCCCAAACAAAGGCCAGAGAGAACTTCAACAAGTCTAGTTATTCATCATCGTCATCTTCATCATTGGCCTTCACTTTGATTAGCTCTGTTAGATCGGAAACGTAATGGTGTTTTCCAGCAGTCGTTCTTCTGATCATCCTTCTCAATATCACCCAGGCCTTCTGTATCCATGAGTACCAAGCAATGCTTGCGCTTCTAGGGTGAAGCATGTACCATATCCAGATCCCCTTGGTGTGGGATTGTATAGTAGATCTGAGAGAGAAACTGTGAGTTTTTCCCGCCAATCGGTTCATCAAGTAGGACTTGTAGGATTTGCTACTGGTACTCTACTTGTAGCAAGACTATCTGACTCATCAGAAATAATCGAATCATTCCAACTTTCAACTCATTCCACATCTGTAGGTAAAATATGATCAATGTGAACAAGTCTAATTTTTCCATGATCAAACATCTTGATCAAATATGTGCGAGGACCACATATCTTCACTACTCTTCCTGGTAACCATTTTAACCATTTATGGTGAAGGTTCTTCACTCTCACCTTCTGATTCAATTTCACACTTTTCTCTCTCTTACTCTACCTCTATCATGATTCTCTTTCTGTCTTAATTCTTTCTCTTCTACTAACTGTGCCAAGTTTGGCTTTAACAATGAGAACCTGTTTCGTGGCTGTCGTTTGAGAAATAACTCTGCTGGTGTTCTACCAGCAGTTGTATGAGGAGTATTACGATAAGTAATTAGAAAATTTGCTAGTTTGTGATCCAACGACAACTGCCATTTCTTTGGATTTGGATTCAACATTTGCTTGATGAGGGCATGTTCTACAATTTGTACTATTCTGCGCTGTGCTGCACCATTTGAAGCTGGGTGGTACGGTGGAACCTTGGTATATTTCACACCATTTCTGCTCATGAAGGAAAGGATATACTTGCTTTAGAGGCAGTTCAGAGAAGGTTCACAAGGTTGATTCTGGAGATGAGGGGGTTGTTTTATGAGGAAAGGTTGAGTAGGTTGGGCCTCTATTCATTGGAATTCAGAAGAATGAGAGGTGATCTTATCGAAATGAGGAGGCTTGACAAGGTGGACGCAGAGAGGATGTTTACACAGATAGGGGAGACGAGAACTAGAGGGCAAAATCTTAGAATAAGGGGCTGCACATTTAAAACTGAGATGAGGAGAAATTTCTTCTCTCAGAGTGTTGTGGATCTGTGGAACTCACTGCCTCAGAGAGCTGTGGGGGCTGGGATATTGAATAAATTTAAGACAGAAATAGACAGTTTCTTAAACGATAAGGGAATAAGAGGTTATGGGGTGTGGGCAGGGAGGTGGACCTGAGTCCATGATTGGATCAGCCATGATCATATTGAATGACGAAGCAGGCTTGAATAGCCTACCCCTGCTCCTATTTCTTATGTTCTTATGAACTGTACAAACTCTTCTGAACAAAATAGTGGCCCATTATCAGACACAATTTCTTCTGGGAGGCCATATGAAGAAAACAATCTTCGCAAATTGTTGTTATTTTCCACATCGAAAACACCTCTACCCACTTCGAATGGCTATCAATCACAATGAACAATTGTTGTCCTTCTCGCTCAGCAAAATCTACATGTAACCTTTGCCACACGCTGGGAGACCATTTCCATGGCTGTAATGGTATTGATTGTGGTTTCTTGCTTATCGATTGACATGTTGTACACTGACTAACAATGTACTCTATATTTTTATCTAGACCTGGCCACCATAAGTAACTGCGTGCAAAACTTTTGGTCAAGCACATTCCCAGGTGTTGGTTATGAAGATCTCCTAATAATTTGGACCTGAACTTATCTGGAATAACTTCTCTTGCACCCCACATAATACAATCTTTATCCACTGATAATTCATTCTCACGAACAAAGTATGGATGAATATTTTTCTCTGATACTTGGTTTGGCCAGCCATTTGCTATGTAATCATACACCTTTGACATAACTGGGTCACGTTTGGTTGCTCTACCAATCTCTTCAGCTGTGACTGGCAGTTCATCAATGTATGAAAAATAGAACACTTCCTCACTATTGGGTGTAATTTGTGATGGGATGGCAACCTGGACATAGCATCAGCATTACCATCTGATTTAGGTACAACAATGGGTGCAGTCCAATTACTTAGATCTACCTTAGAGATAATGTTCTCAGTTTCTAGTCTTTTGAGTTTTTGCTCTACTTTCTCCTTGAGTGCATATGGTTTGGGACGTGGCTTGCAGTACATTGGTCCAGTGTCCTTCTGTACCCTGACATTCACCTTGAAACCTTGGATCGGACTGTCTGTTTCACAGAATACCTTCGGATACAGCTTGATGACATCATCCTTCGATGTAAATCTCATTTCAACACGAAAAATCTCATTCCAATCCAGCTTCAGTGATCCCAACCAATTTCTACCTATGAAGGCCGGCTTATCTCCTGCCATTATTAAGATAGGCAAGCTCTGAAACTTATCCTTGTATTTCACTGGTATGGTCATACGTCCTAACACAGGGATTTTCTCTCGAGTAGCCTCACAGCTCTATCTTCAACTTTCCCAGTGGAAAATCACTCAACTTGTCGAGATATAGTGATTCCAGATGCACCAGTGTTGATTTCCATTGGTATCTTGGTTCCTGCAACATCTACTTGGATGATGATACTTTTCGAATTGCTGTTAGATACCCTTGTGCTCCTGATGACACGTATCTCCAGAAACTCCTCATTCTGTTGCTTCTCTTCAATTCTATATAGTGTCTGGTGATTTCTACTTTTGGCATTGAAAGTTGGTTTACTCTTCAGTTGGCATGCCTTCACAAGATGTCCAGTTTTCTTGCAGATGAAACACTCTGCCTTTACATATGGACAGCTTTGAGCAATGTTTTGTCCCACACGCCAATAGCACAACTTCAATGCATTGTTACCTTGGCCAGTAGCTGAGGCCTTGGGGCCCAACTGCCTTTTACTTTTAACCTGCAGATGATTCATCTCGGTTATCTGATGACTGGAAATGGTGTGAAATTCTCGGGAGCATTGATCGGCCATATAAATCGACACAGCTGTCTGACAAGCTAAATCAAAAGTCAAGTTAGGGGTTGTCAACAACTTTCTTCTGATTGCTTTATTTTTCATCCCACAAACAAAGTGGGCATGCAGTGCTTGGTTCTGAAAGTTTCCGAAATGACAGTAAGCTACAATGTACTCACTGATACTCTTGTGATCTCATTTTCCAAAATGATATCTTTCAGCAATTTCCAGGGGCTCAGGACTGTAGTGCTGAGAATCTCTGTCAGTGGCATGTTCTTCAGCTTGATGGGAACAAGCACATTTTTCAGGGTTTCATACACCTCGGGACCTGCTTCAGTCAAGAAAATAGCCCATTTTCTTTCTAAAACCACCCGGTTAGGGTTTTTATCATTGGGGACTTCGACGATACTATTCACGGTGAAAAGCATTTTTAGCCGCTCCACATGCGCTGCAAAAGTCTCTCCGTCAGGATAGAACTCATCCAAGCACCCTATTATTGTCAACTTGTCGAGATATAGCGACCATCTGGATTCTCGCAATGTCAATACTATGCTTGTAATTTACCTTGGACTTTTAGCTGTGCTGCAAAACAAAGAACCTCTCAAAGTCTCTCAGTTGTTTGGCTGGATCATCCACAAAGAAAAATTTCAGCTAGGGAATCCAGTTATCCTGTCCTACGTCGCCAATGTGATATATTCCTTACGACATCACAAACACACAGACTATACAAGATAACTCTTACTGGAAACTGTCATCATGTGACTTGTCACATGACACTTTTATTGTTATACACCAGTAGTTGCATTACCACAGTAGTCCATTAGATGGAGCTCCATATTACAGAGTTTATTTTATTTTCCTTTCGAAACATCACCATCAGGATCTATATTTTCACCCTTTTTTTAAACTTCCAATCTATTTTTTTTTAATTTCTGTCAATCCTATGGGACAATTTTCTTCATAGTTAAAAAGAAGTTGGCATGTTTGTAAAATAACATACAAAGGCCATCTCCACAACCCCTCATTTGCAGTCGGGATGATGGCAAACTGGCAGCTTTCGCTGTCATTGGGAAGACCAAAGTCGTTTTTGGCCCCCGCTAAAAAAATCAGTTCTCTAGCCACCAACGCCATCTCTCTCCCTACCATCTGTTTGAGGCTGACCCAGATGTTCACAACCTTGGTGTCATAGTTGACCCTGAAATGAGCTTCCAACTACATATCTGTGGCATTACTAAGAGCGTCTATTTGCACCTCCGTAACATCGCCTGTCACCACCCTTGCCTCAGCTTATCCACTGCTGAAACCCTCATCCATGCCCTTGTTACCTTTAGACTTGACAATTCCAACACACTCCTGGTTGGCCTCCCACATTCTACCCTGTGTAAACTTGAGGTGATCCAAAACTCGGCTGCCCGTGTTCTAATTTGCACCAAGACCTGCTCACCCTTCACCCATGTGCTCGCTGACTACATTGTCGCCCGGTTAAGTAACGCCTCAACTACAAAATTCGCATCCTTGTTTTTAAATCCCTCCATGGCCTCTCCCCTCCCTATATCTGTAATCTCCTTCAGCCCCACAAGCACCCCCCCCCAAAGATATGTGCACTCGTCTAATTCTGCCCTCTTGAACATCCGATTATAATCGCTCAACCATTGGTTGCCATGCCTTCTGTTGCCTAGGCCCTAAGCTTCGGAATTCCCTGCCTAAACCTCAACGCCTCCTTATCTCTCTTTCCTCCTTTTAGACGCTCCTTAAAACCTACCTCTTTGACCAAGCTTTTGATAACTTGTCCTAATGTCTCCTTATGTGGCTCGGTGTCAAATTTCTGTCTCATAATACTTCTGTGAAGTGCCTTCGGATATTTTACTATGTTAAAGGTGCTATATAAATATTTGTTGTTGTTTTATTGTTGTCTAAGCAGCCAATCAAAAGGCAGAATTCTCACAGACGATGTTTTCACTCATGGGGGAATCTAAAACTAGGGGGCATAGTTTAAGAATAAGGGGTCGCCCATTTAGAATTGAGATGAGGAGGAATTTCTTCACTCAGAGGTCATAAATCTGTGAAATTCTCAATCCCAGAGAGCTGTGGAGGCTGGGTCATTGAATAATATTTAAGGTGGAGATAAACAGATTTTTGAGCGATAAGAGAGTGAAGAGTTATGGGGAGCGGGCAGGGAAATGGAGCTGAGCCCAAGATCAGATCAACCATGATCATATTAAATGGAGGAGCACGCTCGAGGGGCCAAATGGCCTACTCCTGCTCCTATTTCTTATGTTCTTATGTTCTAGGCCATGGAGAGATTTGAAAACAAGAATGAGAATTTTATAATTGAGGCATTACTTAACCGGGAGCCAATGTAGGTCAGCGAGCACAGGGACTTGATGCAAATTAGAGCTCCTCACACTTATTGTCGTAGGTGAGGACGGAGACTAGGGAGAGGGGTTTAAAAAGATGATTAGCAGTGGAGAATAGAATCTGGGGTTTATCTTTGCATTCTAGAATGATTCTGGAATAGTGAGCAATCTTGGCAGACAACAGCAAGACCCAATAATGTTTTATGTGGTCCAACCAGATCTGGCAGTGAATGGCTAAACCAGTTGTCTGCTATCGACAGCCTGTTGACATCACAGCAGTTCGCACAATGGAATCCCCATTAACTATCGTTGATTTAAATTGAATGTAGGAAAACCCACATTTCTTAATCCCGGGTGCTCATGAGATCCTTGTGCGAAGCATACTTCATGGCCAGCAGTGAATGCTTTCACTTCGCTGCTGACTGTAAATTCCGAGCCAAGATGTTAAAATCCCTCAATGTCGTGCAATTGTGTGACATTGTCAAGATGAAAATAGAAGCATAACTCATTTCCCTCCTCAAACAAAAAGTTTGTCACTTTCTCATGAAGACAGTCCTTTTTATATTGTACAACCGCATGAATAAATGACTGCAGTATAAGCTCATGCCTCTTAAAGGTGCTGTGCAGTAAATCCCGATGACAAATATCAGTAATGTAAGCGGCTGCCTGTTTATATGGCTGTCTGTGTAATGTGATCTATTAATCATCTAAACAATTTTAATAAAAACAAAATAAATCTTGATGACAAAAATAGCACCGAAATTATACTGATTGGTTATATTACAGGATACACTGCAAAATAATATGGTTCTATTGTCACATGGTTTAAAGGAAGACAGTATAAAGGAGTTATTGTTGGCAATTAATTCCCCTCAGTAGGTTAAGTAAACAAAGAAAGACCGTACATTTATATAGTGTATTTCACAACCTCAGGATGTCCCAAACCAGCTCAGCCAATTATTTTTGAAGCATAGTCACTGCTGTAATGTAGGGAAACACAGTAGCTAATTTACACATAGCAAGGTCCCACAAACAACAATGTGATCATGACCAGATAATCTGATAATCAAGGGAGTACTCCCCTGCTCTTCTTCAAAATAGCACCAGGGCATCTTTTACATCTACCTGAGAGGACAGATGGAGTCTTGGTTTAACCTCATCTGAAAGACAGCATCTGTGACAGGGCAGTACTCCATCAATGCTACACTGGAATGTCAGTCTAGATTCTGTGCTTAAGTCTCTGGAGTGACACTTGAACCCACAACCTTATGACTCAGAGGCAAGAGTGTTACCACTGAGCCAAAGCTGACAAATCTCAGGGGTCCGCCTCGACAAGTTAAACCTTCAGCTCTTGCTTCTTCTGACGGTTTGGCCCATGTTAGTCCAGCTTCTAAAATCAAACACAAACAACAATAACTTGCATCTATATAACGACTGTAGTGAGAATTTTTCTCCAAATCCTTCCAAATGTTAGGAAAACTTGCTTGCATCTTCTTAGAACAGCCCATAATTATAATTTTTGTTTTATTGTTGTTGCCTTCCAGACTATCAGCAATAATCTTTCTCTGCATGTCAGATTCGTGGATGAGGGATACTGTGCTGGAAAATCATAATTTTTGTTTTGAGGAAATCTTTTCTCCATTTAAAGTAGTTATTTTCTCAGGCAAGTCAGAACATGGTTTTACCAAGGAGATATGAGCTTCACCTTACTTTTCAGTGAGTATCACAGAATTGGTGAGAACATGGGTAGTGAGCTTTGTGCTCACAATAATCACATATGCCTGACACTACTCCTGCTGCAACTTCCGGGGTCAAGCCTAATTAAATGTGCACAGTGCGCTCTTAGCATGTACCACACCAGTCAGTGGGAGCTTTCTGGCAACTGTTCATCTAATTTGTAAATGCAATGGTATGTCTATATTTTACCAGGACAGTCTGCATTGCTACAATCACAATGTGTTTGACTTGAAGCCCGTGAAATGCCTCAAGCGTCAAACACCAAGCTAATAGGCAAATTAAAGTACTTAGTGAGAAATGCTGCCATCAAGGGCACTACTCAGCACCAAGCCTGCAGCCAACATCTCGCCGTAAGCAACTAGGCCCATACAGCAGTGCCTGGTCTCCAGTCGCCTTGGACCTCCTTGCTACTGGATCAAGACCTTGCTCAGCTAAGCCCGTGTGGTAGTCGATGTGCAACGATAATCCCACGTTAAAAGAACTCGTGCACAGGAATCTTCCACTCCTCTAACAAGAAGTTGGGGACCTGGAATGTCAGGTCATGGACAACTCCAACAGCGACAGGCCGGAACACCGCACCGCCATAGTTGCCTGGGAACTAAGACGCTTTGATATCGACATCGCCGCCCTAAGCGAGACCCACTGGGCAGGAGAAGGCCAGCTCAAGGAACAAGGTGGAGGTTACACCTTCTTCTGGAAATGGAAACCAGAGGAAGAACGCCGCCTCCACGGAGTCGGCTTCGCCATCAAAAACGAGCTGGTCAGTCGCCTCAAAGACTCCCCCTGCGGGGGTAACGAATGCCTCAAGACTCTTCGACTCACCCTATCCTGGAATCAATGCGCCAACACTCGATGCAACAGATGAGACCAAAGAGGGTTTTTACTCCAACCTCAAAATCCCTGTCCCGCGTCCCTGCAGATGACAAACTGATCCTCCTTGGCGACTTCAATGCCAGGGTCGGCAAGGACACAGCCCTCTGGGGAGGCGTGATTGGCAGAGAGGGGTTGGGAAAGCCAACTCCAGCGGTACCCTACTCCTGACAAAATGTCTAGAGCACGAACTTGTCATGACCAACACCTTGTTCCGCCAGAGGGACAAATACAAGGCATCGTGGCAACACCCTTGCTCCAAGCACTGGCACCTGCTTGACTATGTCATTGTCCGAGCCAGGGATCTCAAGGATGTGTGCATCACCCGCGCCATGACAGGAGCTGACGACTGCTGGACGGACCACTGCCTAATCCGATCCATCATTGACATCAACATAGCCCAAAAGCGGAGGGGCAGCAGAAGCAGTGCCGCAAAAAGGTCAGTTCCGGGGAATTTAAGGACCCAGCTAAGAGAGCCCTATACAGTCAACGCTTCACAGTTAACCTGACGTGCCTTGTGACCCCGAGATGCAGAATGTCCACAGCACTTGGTCTGACCTCCAGGACTCCATAACCAGTGCCTGCAAAGAGATGCTCGGTCACTCAACCAGGAAACGCCAGGGCTGGTTTGATGAGAATAATCAGGAGATCCAAGAGCTAATAGATCGCAAGCGTAGGGCATTTCTGAGGCTTAAACAACAACCCAACTCTGGAGCAGCAAAGCACCATTACAGACGGCTCAAGGCTGAGGTCCACTAAAAATCCCGGGACCTAAAGAACAGGTGGTGGATGGAGAAAGCACAGGAGATACAGCAGCTGGCCGACAGCCATGATGTGCGAGGATTCTTCATCGCAGTCAAGGCCACCTACGGTCCAAACACCCAAGGCCCCACCCCACTGCTGGCCAAGAACAGGAAAATACTCATCAAGGACACCGAGACAGTCAGGGCCCGCTGGAGCATTTTGAAGATCTCCTCAATCGAGACTCTGTCTTTGACTCGAGTGTTCTTGACTCCATCCCACAGCATGATACCCACCACCACCTCAGTAAAACCCCAACACTGCACGAGGTAGAAAAAGCCATAAGACAGCTTAAAAACAACAAGGCTACGGGAGCGGATGGAATCCCTGCTGAAGCACTGAAGTATGCCGGAGAGGCACTGTTGGCGCGAATACATGACCTCATCTCTCTTATCTGGAGGGAGGAGAGCATGCTGGGAGATCTCAGAGATGCAGTAATTGTGACCATCTTTAAAAAAGGGGAAAAGTCCGACTGCGGCATCTACAGACAAATCTCCCTGTTATCAGCCACTGGGAAAGTCGTCGCTAGAGTCCTCCTCAACCGTCTTCTCCCTGTGGTCGAGGAGCTCCTCCCGGAGACGCAATGCGGATTTCATCCCCTTACTGGGCACAATGGACATGATTTTAGCAGTACGACAGCTGCAGGAAAAATGCAGGGAACATCTTATACATGGCCTTCTTCAATCTTACAAAGGACTTTGTCAACTACGAGGGTCTATGGAGTGTCCTCCTCCGTTTCAGATGCCCCCAAAAATTCGTCACCATCCTCCGCCTGCTCCACGATGACATGCAGGCTGTGATCCTTAGCAATGGATCCATTATAGTCCCAATTCACGTCCGGACCGAGGTCAAACAGGGCTGGGTCATCGCCCCAACCCTCTTCTCAATCTTCCTTGCTGCCATGCTCCACCTCACAGTCAACAAGCTCCCCGCTGGAGTGGAACTAAACTACAGAACCAGTGGGAACCTGTTCAACCTTCGCCGTCTCCAGGCCAGGTCCAAGACCACCCCAACCTTTGGCATCGAGCTACAGTACGCAGACAACACCTGCGTCTGCGCACATACAGAGGCTGAACTCCAGGACATAGTCGACCTAAACATCCATAAGAGAAAGGCCCTCCACCAGCCTGTCCTCGCCGCACAGCACTGCCCCCCATCATCAAATCCACGGCGTGGCCCTAGACAACGTGAACCATTTCCCATACCTCGGTAGCCTCTTATCAACAAGAGTTTGCATTGACGACAAGATTCAACACTGCCTCCAGTGCGCCAGTGCAGCCTTTGGCCGCCTGAGGAAAAGAGTGTTCGAAGACCAGGCCCTCAAAACTGCTACCAAGCTCATGGTCTATAGAGCTGTAGTAATACCTGCCCTCCTGTATGGCTCAGAGACATAGACCATGTACAGTAGACACCTCAAGTCACTGGAGAAATACTACCAACGATGTCTCCGCAAGATCCTACAAATCCCCTGGGAGGACAGAGGCACCAACGTTAGCGCCCTCGACCAGGCCAACATCCCCAGCATTGAAGCACTGACTACACTTGATCAGCTCCGCTGGCAGGCCACATTGTTCGCATGCCAGACACGAGATTCCCAAAGCAAGCGCTCTACTCGGAGCTCCTTCGTGGCAAACGAGCCAAAGGTGGGCAGCGGACACACTCAAAGCCTCCCTGATAAAGTGCATCATCCCCATTGACACCTGGGAGTCCCTGGCCAAAGACCGCCCCAAGTGGAGGAAGTGCATCTGAGAGGGCACTGAGCACCTCAAGTTTCATCGCCGAGAGCATACGGAAATCAAGCGCAGGCAGCAGAAAGAGCATGCAGTAAACCAGTCCCACCCACCCCTTCCCTCAATGACTATCTGTCCCACCTGTGACAGAGACTGTGGCTCTCGTATTGGAATGTTCAGTCACCTAAGATCTCATTTTAAGAGTGGAAGCAAGTCTTCCTCGATTCCGAGGGACTGATTATGATGATATCCCTCTTTGAAAAAGTGCAACATCCCCACCGACACCTGGGAATCCCTGACCCAAGACCGCACAAAGTGGAGAAAAAACATC
Source organism: Pristiophorus japonicus (assembly GCF_044704955.1). Lineage (NCBI taxonomy): Eukaryota > Metazoa > Chordata > Chondrichthyes > Pristiophoridae > Pristiophorus > Pristiophorus japonicus. The sequence continues at coordinate 73,458,335 of NC_091985.1, forward strand.
TGGGAAGGCGCTGAACACCTCGAGTCTCTATGCCAAGAGCAAGCTGAAACCAAATGTAAACAGCGGAAGGAGCGCTCGGCATCCCAAACACCCCACCCACCCGTTCCTTCTACCACCGTCTGCCCCATCTGTGACAGAGACTATAGGTCCTGCATTAGACTCATTAGTCACATGAGAACTCATTTTTAGCGTGGAAGCAAGTCATCCTCGATTCCGAGGGACTGCCTAAGAAGAAGAAGTAGTAAATTCAGAGGTCCTGATGTTAGGTTCAAGCCAATGGAGATTATGCTTTATTTGTCTGGGGTGTTGAGCACATATGGAAATGACTTGAGCTTTTGCAGTTCACTGAAAATATCTTCTATTCGAGATTACTTTATCATTCTGGCTGATTATCCACACTAGTGGCCAAATAGATTTATGGTTCTTGGATGAATGGCTGTTGCTGTGTGTCATCTGCAACCTGCTCTGTGGTGATGTCCCTTTGTTATGTTAAAGAGAGGAAGCTACAAAAATATTGGACACCTTTTCTAGGCTGCACTGCAGCTCTCCCTCAATCAATCCAAGCATCTGAACCTTTGCTTCAGGATGCCAATGCTGTACTCTATTCAGGTCATGGTAGCAGCGTATGGTTCATTATATCACTCTTCCCTTTTTGTAGTTGGGTTCGTTAATGAGGCAATCATCATAGGCAGTCCCTCAAAATCGAGGAAGACTTGCTCCCACTCAAAGTGAATTCTTAGGTCACTGAACTGTCCAATATGGGAATTACAATCTGTGTCACAGGTGGGACAGAAAGTAATTGAAGGAAAGGTTGGTTGGGGAGTCTGGTTTGCCGCACGCTGCTTCCGCTGCCTGCGCTTGTTTTCTGCATACTCTTTGTGACAAGACTCGAGGTGCTCAGCACCCTCCCAGATGCTCTTCCTCCACTTAGGACGGTCTTTGGCCAGGGACTCCCAGGTGTCGGTGAGGTTATTGCATTTTATCAAGGAGGTTTTGAGGGTGCCCTTGAAACATTTCCTCTGCCCTCCTGGGGCTCACTTGCCGTGTAGGAGTCCCAAGTAGGGCGCTTGCTTTAGGAGTCTTGTGTCAGGCATGCGAACAATGTGGCCCGCCCAGCTGGTCAAGTGTGGTCAGTGCTTCAATGCAGGGGATGTTGGCCTGAACAAGGACGCTAACGTTGGTGCATCTGTCCTTCCAGGGGATTTGCAGCATCTTATGGAGACATCGTTGGTGGTATTTCTCCAGCGATTTGAGGTGTCTACTGTATATGGTCCACGTCTCTGAGCCATATAGGAGGGCGGGTATCACTACAGCTCTGTAGACCATGAGTTTGATGGCAGATTTGAGGGCCTGATCTTTGAACACTCTTTTCCTCAGGTAGCCGAAGGCTGCACTGGCGCACTGGAGGCGGTGTTGAACTTCATCGCCCATGTCTGCCCTTGCTGATAATAGGCACTCGAGGTATGGAAAGTGGTCTACCTTGTCCAGGGCCGCGCCGTGGATCTTGATGACTGGGGGGGCAGTGCTGTGTGGCGGGGTCAGGTTGGTGGAGGGCCTTTGTCTTACAGATGTTTAGGGTAAGGCCCATGCTTTCGTACGCCTCAGTGAATATGTTGACTATGACTTGGAGTTCAGTCTTCGAATGTGCGCAGACACAAGCATCATCCGGGTACTGTAACTCAACAACAGAGGTTGGGACGGTCTTGGAACCGGCCTGGAGATGACGAAGATTGAACAAGTTCCCACTGGTTCTGTAGTTTAGTTCCACTCCGGCGAGGAGCTTGTTGAGTGTGAGGTGGAGCATTGCAGCGAGGAAGATCGGGAAGAGGGTTGGTGCGATGACGCAGCCCTGCTTGACCCCGGTCCGGCCGTAGATTGGAAATGTGATGGATCCGCTGGTCACGATCACGGCTTGCATGTTGTCGTGGAGCAGGCAGAGGATGGCGACAACTTTTGGGGGCAGTTGAAATGGAGGAGGACGTTCCATAGTCGCTCGCGATTGATAGTGTCAAATGCTTTTGTGAGGTCAAAGAAGGCCATGTACAGGGATTGGTGCTGTTCCCTGCATTTCTCTTGCAGTTGTTGTACCCCATAGTGGACGAAATCCGCACTGTGACTCCGGTAGAAGCTCCTCAGCCACAGGGAGAAGACGGTTGAGGAGGATTCTAGCGATGACTTTCCCAGTGGCTGATACCAGGGAGATTTCTCTGCAGTTGCCGCAATCGGACTGGTTCTCTGTTTTAAAGATAGTCACGATTACTGCATCTCTGAGATCTCCCAGCATGCTCTCCTCCTTCCAGATGAGAGAGAGAAGGTCATGCATTCATGCCAATAGTGCCTCTCCGCCATTCTTTAGTGCCTCAGCGGGGATTTCATCTGCACTTGTTGTCTTGTTGTTCTTGAGCTGATGGATGGCCTTTTCTACCTCATGCAGGGCTGGGATTTTGCTGACATGGTGGCGGGTAACATGCTGCGGGTAACACGAGTTGAGGACACTCGAGTAAAGGCAGAGTCTCGGATAAGGAGATCTTTGAAGTGCTCCTTCCAATGGGTCCTGACTGCCTCAGTGTCCTTGATGAGTGTCACCCTGTTCTTGTCCAGCAGTGGGGTGGGGCCTTGGGTGTTTGGATCGTAGGTAGTCTTGATTGCGGTGAAGAATCCTCGTACATCATGGCTGTCGGCCAGCTGCTGAATCTTCTTTGCTTTCTCCATCCACCATCTATTCTTTAGGTTGCAGGTTTTTTGTTGCACCTCGACCTGAAGCCGTCTGTCATGCTGCTTTGCTGCTCCGAGTTGGGTTGTTGTTTTAGGTTCAGAAAGGCCATGAGCTTGCGATTTATTAGCTCTTGGATCTCCCGGTCATTCTCATCAAACCAGTTCTGGTGTTTACTGGTTGAGTGACCGAGCGTCTCTTCGCAGGCACTTGTATGGTGGCCTGGAGGGCAGACCAAGCGCTGTGGGCATTCTGCGTCTCGGGGTCATCAAGGGTCACCAGGTTAGCAGTGAGGCGCTGGCTGCATAGGGCTCTCTTAGCTGGGCCTTTGAGTGCCCGGCATTGATTTTTTTGCGGCACTGCTTCTGCTGCCGTCGTCGCTTTGGGGCTATATTGATGTTAATGATGGAACGGATTAGGCGGTGATCCATCCAACAGTCATCAGTGCCTGTCATGGCGCAGGTGATGTGCACATCCTTGCGATCCCTGGCTCGAACGATGACATAGTCGAGCAGGTGCCAGTGTTTGGAGCGAGGATGTTGCCACGATGCCTTGTACTTGTCCCTCTAGTGGAACGTGTTAGTGTTGACAAGGTCGTGTTCTAGGCATTTTGTCAGGAGCAGGGTACCGCTGGAGTTGGTTTTCCCTACCCCCTCTCTGCCGAACACGCCTCTCCAGAGGGCTGTGTCCTTGCCAACCCTGGCATTGAATTCGCTGAGGAGGATCAGTTTGTCGTCCATAGGGCGCACTGGTTCCGGGATAGGGTAAGTCGGAGAGTCATGAGATATTCGCTAATCCCGCAGGGGGAGTCTCTGAGGCAGTCGACCAGCTCATTCTTGATAGTGAAACCAACTCCGTGGAGGCGGCGCTCTTCCTCTTGCTCACCAACAGCCTGCCAGCCCATTTTTCTGCCCCGACAGATAATGTAAAATTACATCAAAGGAGAGGATGACAAAAGGGAATACGAAAAGAGTAAGAAAGTCAAAAAAACAATTTGGAAGGCAAAGAGAATCTACAAAATTAAATTGTCATGGAATAAATAATAAAATAGTAAAGTATTCGAAAGATACATAAATAACAAAAGAAAAATTAGGATAGTGATAGAGCCACTAAGGGATGCACATGATAAACTCACAGGAAATGACAACTCAATGGCAGAAATCTTAAATAATCACATTGCCTAGGATTTACCAGGGTGACTAGTATGGTGGACACAACATTCGAAGAAGAGATCAAAATGATATAAAGACATTTAAGGGAGAAAGGAGGTGAGATAATTGATAAACAAATCAAACTTGGAGAGGATAAGACACTTGGATATTAACAGAACTTAGGGAAGAGATAGCAGAAGCACTATTAACATAGAAACATAGAAACATAGAAAATAGGTGCAGGAGTAGGCCATTCGGCCCTTCTAGCCTGCACCGCCATTCAATGAGTTCATGGCTGTACATTCAACTTCAGTACCCCATTCCTGCTTTCTCGCCATACCCCTTGATCCCCCTAGCAGTAAGGACCTCATCTAACTCCTTTTTGAATATATTTAGTGAATTGGCCTCAACAACTTTCTGTGGTAGAGAATTCCACAGGTTCACCACTCTCTGGGTGAAGAAGTTCCTCCGCATCTCGGTCCTAAATGGCTTACCCCTTATCCTTAGACTGTGACCCCTGGTTCTGGACTTCCCCAACATTGGGAACATTCTTCCTGCATCTAACCTGTCTAACCCCGTCAGAATTTTATATGTTTCTATGAGGTCCCCTCTCATTCTTCTGAACTCCAGTGAATACAAGCCCAGTTGATCCAGTCTTTCTTGATAGGTCAGTCCCGCCATCCCGGGAATCAGTCTGGTGAACCTTCGCTGCACTCCCTCAATAGCAAGAATGTCCTTCCTCAGGTTAGGAGACCAAAACTGTACACAATACTCCAGGTGTGGCCTCACCAATGCCCTGTACAACTGTAGCAACACCTCCCTGCATATAACAACAACACAAATAAATTTTAAAATCATTAGAAAAGGGAATAGTGCCAGATGTTTGGTGGACAGCTAATGTGTTTCCTATATTTAAAAAGAGGAACAGAACAAGTCTAGGTAACCACGGACCAGTTAGCATAATGTCAGTGGTAGGAAAGATAAGGGAATCTGTTGTGTTCCTAATACAGATGAGACTGCACACAGGGAGGTTAAAGTAACAGTGACCTCAGTCTTTATTAAGACACTCCAGAGTGAGTAACGGGCCTTAGGGGCCGGCTTATAGACAGTGCTCCCAAGGGATGCTGGGATCCCTTGGGACTTCAGGGGATGCGCTCCCTGGTGGCGGAACATGGGAGTGCATGCTTTACAGATACACAACATCACTCCTCCCCAAAGTCAAAGTGAAAACTATTTACAAGGTGAGGCGGTCGGGAGCCTTTCTTTCCCTGGTGGACTGCCTCGGTACAAATGTCTGTTCTGGTGTGTTGACTGTGCCCTTGCTGGGCTGGCATGTTGTTGGCCCTGCAGGGCTGCTGGGTGAGCCTGGCCTTGCTGGGCTGTTGGGCGTGATGGGTTTGATTTCCTGGTCTGGCGTGGTGTCATTGATCCTTTGGGTGTGTGTTGTGGGCTCAAAAAAGGTGGTGTCTGCTGTGGGTTGTTCAGGGCAGTCTGTGAACTGCAGCCTCGTTTGGTCCAGGTGCTTTCTGCAAATTTGTCCATTGTCTAGTTTGACTATGTCATGAATGTAACTTTTATGTAACAACACTGCAATACTGTATATACGTAAGAAATGCACACCTTGACCACAGGGAGTGAACTTATGGGAGACACTCCTCACCTGGTCATAGATATATAAAGGGAGGTTCCACGCAGGGTCATCACTTTTGGTCCTGTGAATAAAGGTTCAGGTCATGGAGTGACCTTGTCCATAGAATGTGCCTCATGTGGATTTGTGGTATTGTGTAAGGACTTTACATTGGCGACGAGAAACGGGAATCAACGACCCACGAGAATGGCCACCGGCAGCACAGATGAACGGCACTGTGTTGGTGAGGACTGGGACAATTTCATTGAGAGGCTCCAGCAGAGTTTTGTCATGAAGGACTGGCTGGGAGACGCAGCGGCTGACAAGTGAAGGGCTCATCTGCTGACCAGCTGTGGACCTAAGATTTACGCGCTCATGAAAGACCTGCTAGCGCCCGAGAAGCCGGCGGATAAAACCTTTGAAGAGCTCAGCAAACTAATCGGTGAGCACCTCAAACCGGCGAGCAGCGTACACATGGCCCGACACAGACTTTATACCCACTGACATCGGGAAGGACAGAGCATACCGGGTTTCGTTGCGGACCTCCGGCGTTTGGCCAGCCTCTGTAAGTTCACAGATGCTTGCAGGGGGGAGATGCTAAGGGATTTCTTTATTGAGGGCATCGGTCATGCTGGGATTTTCAGAAAGCTAATTGAAATCTAGGACTTGACCTTGGAAGCGGCGGCGTTGATGGCTCAGACTTTTATGGCGGGGAAGGAGGAAACCAAGATAATATATGCGTGCAATTCTGCCTCCAACGTGGCGATGGATCAGGGAGTCAATATCATAAACGCGACACAGAGCCCCGCAGGCAGGCAAGGGCAGTTTGAGACACCCCAGGCAGCAATAGACCCAAGAGTAAGTCTCCAACAGAGACAATGGCAGGCTGAACGGACATTTACGCCCCCCCCCAGTGACAATGCGGCCCGGGATTGGGCCATTGACACCCACTAACAGGGTGCTCAAGAGCAGTCAAAGGGACAATCAGCGAGGAATGCCTTGTAACAGCTCTTTTGTTCACAACAATGGGAATCTCAGTTCATGCTGGAGGTGTGGGGGCAGACATGCTACCAGAACTTGCAGGTTTCAACAGTTCGTCTGCAGAAATTGTAACCTCAGTGGCCATTTAGCCAGAATGTGCAGAAAGCCTGTAACCAGGCTAATATACGAGGTGGATGAACCAGATGAGGGGTCTGCGAGGCAGGATGATACTTGGGGCAAATCAAAGGGCGCTGAAGTTCAGCGGGTTCATGTGGCAAACATTCACAGCTCATATACCAAAACGCCACCCATGATGACGAAAGTCCTATTAAACGGCATCCCTGTACGCATGGAGCTGGACACGGGGGCTAGCCAGTCACTCATGAGTGTTCAACAATTCGAAAAGCTGTGGCCACTCAAAGCCAGCAGACCCAAACTAAAATGCATTGAGATGCAATTATGGACCTACACCAAAGAAATCATTCCAGTGCGAGGCAGTGCAATGTTGGCGGTCACACACAATGGATCGGTGAACTGGCTGCCGCTCTGGATTGTCCCGGGCAATGGTCCCGCACTGTTGGGGAGGAGCTGGTTAGCTGAGATGAACTGGAAATGGGGGGATGTTCACCAAGTTGGACCTCACTTCAGTCTACATGACCCAAGAACTGGCCGCCGAATCTAAACCACTGACCACCATCACCATGCACAAGGGACTGTTTGTTTACAACAGGTGTCCATTTGGCATTCGATCAGTGCCGCGATTTTTCAAAGAAACATGGAAAGCCTGCTCAAATCCATTCCCGGAACAATCGTATTTCAGGACGACATCCTCATCACCGGTCGTGACACCGAGGAACACCTCCACAACCTGGAGGAGGTGCTACGCTGACTGGACCGGGTAGGCCTGTGACTCAAGAAGTCTAAATGTGTATTTTTGGCTCCTGAGGTTGAGTTCCTGGGCAGGAGGGTTGCTGCAGATGGGATTCGGCCTACCGAATTCAAAACGGAGGCGATTCGACGAGCGCCTAGGCCCTGCAACACATTGGAGTTGCGTTTATTTCTGGGACTCTTGAACTATTTCGGGAACTTTCTGCCGAACTTAAGCACATTGTTGGAGCTGCTACATGTGCTCCTGTGTAAGGGTTGCGATTGGTTTTGGGGGGACTGTCAGGAACGGGCTTTCAATCGGGCGCGGAACCTATTTTGTTCAAGTAAGTTGTTCACCCTGTCCGACCCTTGTAAGAAATTGGTTCTGACGTGTGATGCATTGTCCTATGAGGTTGGGTGCGTGTTGCAGCAGGGTAACGCTGAGGGCCAACTACAACCTGTGGCTTATGCCTCCAGGTCGCTGTCTCAAGCTGAACGGGGATATGGGATGGTTGAGAAGGAAGCATTCGCATATGTCTATGGGGTGAAAAAGATGCATCAGTACCTTTTTGGCAGGAGGTTCGAATTAGAAACGGACCACAAGCCGTTAACATCCTGCTGTCAGACAGCAAGGCTGTCAATGCCAATGCATCAGCTCGCATACAGCGATAGGCTCTCACGCTCGCTGCGTATGACTACACCATCTGGCACCGGCCCGGCACCGAAAACTGTGCTGATGCACTCAGCAGGCTTCCACTGGCCACCACTGAGGGGGCAGCAGAGCAAAGTGCTGAGATGGTCATGGCTGTCGATGCGTTTGACAGAGCAGGCTCCCCCATCACAGCCCGCCAGATCAAAATCTGGACCAACAGAGATCCCCTCCTATCCTTGATTAAGAAATGTGTCCTGACTGGGGATTGGGCGCCTGCACATGGAGCATGCCCTGAGGAGGTCAGACCGTTTCACAGACGGATGGATGGGCTCTCCATCCAAGCCGACTGCCTACTATGGGGCAGCCGGGTAGTCATGCCCCAAAGGGGCAGGGAAGCATTCATCAGGGAACTCCACAGCGAGCACCCAGGCATCGTGCTGATGAAGGCCATTGCCCGGTCACATGTGCGGTGGCCGGGAATTGATTCAGACCTGGAACACTGTGTTTGCAGGTGCATGACGTGTGCCCAGCTAGGTAATGCCCCCAGGGAGGCCCCGCTCAGCCCGTGGCCCTGGCCCACCAGGCCATGGTCACGTATTCACGTAGACTACGTGGGCCCGTTCATGGGAAAAATGTTTCTCATTGTGGTTGATGCGTACTCGAAATGGATCGAGTGCATCATTTTGAATTTGTGCACAACATCCATCACTGTGGAGAGTCTGCGCGCGGTCTTTGCGACCCACAGCTTGCCGGACATCCTTGTTAGCGATAATGGCCCATGTTTCACAAGCTACGAATTCCGGGAGTTCATGTTGGGTAATGGCATTAACCATTTCAGAACAACACTTTTCAAGCCGGCCTCCAATGGCCTGGCGGAACGTGCGGTCCAAATCATAAAACAAGGCATGCTCCGGATTCAAGAACCCTCCCTTCAATGCTGCCTATCGCGCCTCCTACTGTCTATAGGTCCCGACCGCACTCGCTCACGGGGGTCTCGCCCACGGAGCTACTCATGAAACGAACACTCAAAACTCGGCTGTCCCTCATTCATCGAGTCCTGTCCGACATTGTTGAGGGCAAGCGCCAGTCCCAAAACGAGTACCATGACCGAAATTCAAGGGGGAGATGTATAGAAACTGATGACCCCGTATTTGTTCTCAATCACGCTTTGGGGCCCAAATGGCTTGAGGGTACTGTAATAGACAAAGGGGGGAATAGAATCATAGTGGTTAAACTTAACAATGGGCAGATATGCCGCAAGCATCTGCACCAAGTAAAAAAAAAAAAGGTTCAGCATGGACACTGAGGAACCTGAGGAAGATCATGAGATGGTATTTACACCACCGCCAGTGAACGAGCAACAAGAACATTCAGCAGCAGGCACAATCCCGGCAGTCAGCCCGGACAGGCCGGAATCACCACAGGTGACAGACACGCATACCAAGGCTCAACAACCAGAGCCCCAACTGCGGCGCTCCACGAGAGAGCGCAGACCACCCGAGAGACTTAACCTATGATCCCAATAAGATGTTGAGGGGGAGGTGATGTCATGTATGTAACCTTTATGTAACAACACTGCAATACTGTATATAGGTAAGAAATGCACACCTTGACCACAGTGGGTGAACTTGTGGGAGACACTCCTCACCTGGTCATCCAGGTATATAAAGGGAGGTCCCACGCAGGGTCATCACTTCTTGGTCCTGTGAATAAAGGTTCAGGTCATGGAGTGACCTTGTCCATAGAATGTGCCTCATGTGGATTTGTGGTATTGTGTAAGGACTTTACAGACGACAAGCACCCTACTCCCTTCTTTAGCTATCAGCATGCCCGCGATCCACTTGGGGCCATGTCCATAGTTTAGCACATACACAGGGTCATTCAGATAAATTTCCCGTGCTACAGTGGCGCGGCCATCGTTTACATTTTGTTGCTGCCGCCTGCTCTCCACTTGATCATGCAGGTTGGGGTGAACCAGCGAGAGTCTGGTTTTAAGTGTTCTTTTCATGAGTAGCTCAGCCGGGGGCACCCCTGTGAGTGAGTGGGGTCTCGTGCGGTAGCTGAGCAGTACTCGGGACAGGCGGGTTTGGAGTGAGCCTTCTGTGAGTCGTTTGAGGCTCTGTTTGATTGTTTGTACTGCCCGCTCTGCCTGCCCATTGGAGGCTGGTTTCAGCGGGGCCGAGGTGACATGTTTGATCCCATTGAGGGTCATGAATTCTTTAAATTTGGCACTGGTGGCAAACATGGCCCTCAGGCTTTCAATGGTGGTGGTGGCGGTGCTTCCCAACATTATTTCACATTCAATCCATTTTGAAAAAGCATCCACCACCACCAGGAACATTTTACCGAGAAACGGGCCCGCATAGTTGGCATGGATCCTCGACCATGGTCTGGAGGGCCAGGACAACAAACTTAGTGGTGCCTCTCTGGGCGCATTGCTCAACTGAGCACACATGCTGCATTGCTGTACACAGGACTAAGTCAGAGTCGATACCGGGCCACAACATATGGGATCTGGCTTCGCTTTCATCATTACTATACCCGAGTGTATGCTGTGGAGATCCGAGATGAACGACTCCCTGACCTTTTTGGGTAGCACTACGCGATTACCACACAACCTGTCTGAATGGACAGCTCGTCCTTTCGCCGCTGGAACGGCTTGATTAGCACTTGCTGGCCCAGCTCCCATGCAGTACATAGTTTTTTACTAGGGACAGCAGAGGATCTTGGCTGGTCCACGTCCTAATCTGGTGGGCCGTGACAGGTGATTTATCATTTTCAAACACTTCCATGACCATCAACAAGTCTGCGGACTGCGCCACCATCAACAAGTTTGCAGGTTGCGCCATTTCCACCCCCGTGGTGGGCAATGGTAGCCGACTGAGAGCATCCGCACAGTTCTCGGTGCCTGGCCTGTGGCGGATGGTATAATTATACGCTGATAGCGCGAGTGCCCACCTTTGTATGCGGGCTAAGGCATTAGTATTTCTCCCCTTGTTTTCAGCAAACAGGAATATGAGGGGCTTGTGATCGGTTTCCAGCTCAAATTTGAGGCCAAACAGGTACTGATGCATTTTCTTTACCCAGAACACACACGCTAATGCCTCTTTCTCAATCATGTTGTAGGCCTTCTAGGCCTTAGACAAGCTCCTGGAAGCAAAGGAGACAGGTTGCAACTTTCCCGCAACATTAGCTTGTTGTAATACATACCCGACTCTGTACGACGATGCATCACATGCTAGCACGAGTCTTTTACATGGGTTATACAATACAAGCAGCTGGTTGGAGCATAAAATGTTTCTGGCTTTCTCAAAAGCAATTACTTGTTTTTTTCCCCATATCCAGTTGCGCAATAACACATGTAGGGGCTCTAAAAGGGTGCTTAACCCTGATAGGAAGTTACCAAAATAAGTTGAGGAGTCCCAGGAACGACTGCAGCTCCGTGACGTTCTGTGGCCTGGGTGCATTCCTGATAGCCTCTGTCTTGACGTCTGTGGGCCGAATGCCGTCCGCCGCTATCTTTCTCTCCAAACACTCCACTTCTGTTGCCATGAAGACGCATTTAGATCTCTTCAGCCGCAGCCCTACGCGATCGAGTCGCTGGAAGACCTCCTCCAGGTTTTATAGGTGCTCAACGGTGTCCCGACCCATGACCAATATGTCGTCCTGAAAAACCACCATGCGTGGTACCGACTTGAGTAGGCTCTCCATGTTTATCTGGAAGATCGCTGCAGCCAACCGAATTCCAAACGGGCATCTGTTGTAGATGAACAGTCCCTTGCGCGTGTTGATGCAGGTTGATGCTGCCCTTTGAAAACTCCTCCAGCTCCTGCATCATGTAGGCCGAAGTCAGGTCGAGCTTGGTGAACGTCTTGCCTCCTGCCAGCTTCGCAAAAAGGTTGTCTGCCTTAGGTAGCGGGTATTGGTCCTGTAGCGAGAAACGATTAATAATTACTTTATAATCACCGCAAATCCTGACCGCGCTGTCACTTTTGAGTACTGGAACAATCGGGCTGGCCCACTCGCTGAATTCCACTGGGGAGATGATGCCCTCGCGTTGCAGCCTGTCCAGCTCATTTTACACACTCGCCCTCATCATGTGAGGTACCGCTCACGCCTTGTGGTGAATGGGTCATGCCTCTGGGACCAAGTGGATCCATACCTTCGCCACGGAAAAGTTTCCAATGCCTGGCTCAAAAAGGGAAGGAAATTTGTTAAGAACCTGGGTACATGAGGCCTCATCGACATGTGATAGCGCTCGGATGTCATCCCAGTTCCAACGGACTTTGCCCAGCCAGCTCCTTCCAAACAGTGTGGGGCCATCGCCCGGGACAATCCAGAGTGAAAGTTTGTGCACCGTGCCCTCGTAGGTGACCTTGACCATGGCGCTGACCAGGACAGTGATAAGCTCTTTGGTGTACATTCTCAGTTTCGTGTGGATGGGGTTCAGGGCTGGTCTGAGTTCCTTGCTGCACCACAGTCTCTCAAACATCTTTTTACTCATGATGGATTGGCTAGCGCCAGTGTCCAGTTCCATGGCTATGGTCAAGCCATTCAATTTTATGTTTAGCATTATAGGTGGACATTCCGTCGAAAATGTGTGCACCCTGTGTACTTCAGTATCTGCCTCCTCTTGCTGAGGCTCAAAATTGCTTTGGTCCTCCATGGACTGATCTTCCTCTGCCACGTGGTGGTTAGCAGGTTTTGCAGAGCTTACAGCTCGTCTGCAAGCTCGTTGGAGGTGCCCCATTGTTCCACAGCTCTTGCATACATACCCTTTGAAGTGGCATGAATCAGCTGAATGGAAGCCTCCACAACGCCAACAATGTGTGAATTGCCTTGCATACATCCTTTGTTATGGACTCTGAGTCATCTGGGTCACCTAAGGCCTGCTGGCAGTTGCAGACTCGTGGGTTCTGCCCTGTACATTTTTGCTCGCAAACATAGTTCCAGTTAATTTATGAACATTTCTAGCACTTGTGTGCTGAAAGATTTGTTTGGTGTTATCACTGGTGAACATAAACGCCTGTACTATCGCAATGGCCTTACTGAGGTTCTGTGTCTCTACAGTCAAAAGTTTTCGTCGGATGGTCTCGTGGCCAATGCCCAGTATAAAAAATGTCTCTGAGCATTTGCTCCAGGTAGCCATCAAACTTACATTGTCCTGCAAGTTGCCTTAGCTCAGTGACGTAGCTCGCCACTTCCTGACCTTCAGATCGCTGGTACGTATAGAACCGATAGCTCGCCATCAGCAAGCTCTCCCTCGGGTTAAGATGCTCCCGAACCAGTGTACACAGCTCCTCATACGACTTATCTGTGGGTTTCACTGGAGCCAGAAGATTCTTCATGAAGCTGTAGGTCCATGCCCTACAGACCGTGAGGAGGACCGCTCTCCTTTTTGCAGAGCTTCCTTCTTCATCTAGCTCGTTGGCTACAAACTACTGGTCTAGCCATTCAACATAGGCTCCCCAGTCCTCACCCTCCGAGAACTTCTCCAGGATGCCCACAGTTTGCTGCATCTTTGCATTTGATTCGTGTACTCGTCGCCAGTTGTTGTGTTCCTAACACAGATGAGACTGCACACAGGGAGGCTAAAGTAACAGTGACCTCAGTCTTTATTAAGGCACTCCAGAGTGAGTAACAGGCCTTAGGGGCCGGCTTACATACAGTGCTCCCAAGGGATGCTGGGATCCCTCGGGAGTTCAGGGGATGCACTCCCTGGTGGCGGAACATGGGCGTGCATGCTTTACAGATACACAACAGAATCCTTACTCAAAGATATAAGGACAAACATCTAGAAACTGAAAATAAAATAAAGAAAATTCAACACGGATTTCAAAATGTTTGATCAACATGATTGAATTCTTTGAAGAAGTAACAAAAAGGGTAGATAAGAATAATCTAGTAGATGTAATATATTTGGATTTTCAAAAGGCCTTTAATAACAAAAAACTTGTATTTATACAGCGCATTTAACATAGTAAAACATCCCAAAGGTACTTCACAGGAGTGTCATAAAATAATTTGACACAGAGCCAGATAAAGAATAATTAGAGCAGATGACCAAAAAGCTTGGTCAAAGAGGTTGCTTTTCAGGAGCCTCTTAAAGGCGGAAAGAGAGGCGGAGAGATTTAGGGAGGAAATTCCAAAGCTTAGGGCCTAGGTAGCTGAAGACACAGCCACTAATGGTTGAACGATTATAATCATGGATGCTCAAGAGGCCAAAATTAGAGGAGCGCAGAAATCTCAGGCGGTTGTTCGGCTGGAGAAGATTACAGAGATTGGGAAGGGCAAGGCCATGGAGGGACTTGAAAACAAGGATGAGAATTTTAAAATTGAAGCATTGCTTAACTGGAAACCAATGTAGGTCAGCGAGCACAGGGGTGATGGGTGAACGAGACTTGTTGTGAGTTAGGTCAGGGGCAGCAGTTTAGGATGATCTAAAGTTTCCGTAGGGTAGAACGTGGGAGGCCAGCCAGGAGTGCGTTGATATAGAGGTAACAAAGGCATGGGTGAGGGTTTCAGCAGCAGATGAGCTGAGGTAGGGGCGGAGATGGCCGATTTTATGGAAGTGGAAATAGGCGGTCTTAGTTAATCCGCGGATATGTGGTCGGAAGTTCATTTCAGGGTCAAATATGACACCAAGGTTGCGAACAGTGTGGTTCAGCCTCAGACATATGCCAGAGAGAGGGATAAAGTCGGTGGCTAGGAAACGCAGTTTGTGGCAGGGACCGAAGAAAATGTCTTCGATCTTCCCAATATTTAATTGGAGAAAATTTCTGCTCATTCAATACTAGATGTCGGACAAGCAGTCTGACAATTGAAAGAACATGGAGGGGTCAAGAGAAGTGGTGGAGAGGTAAAGCTGGGTGTCATCAGCGTACATGTGGATACTGACTCCATGTTTTCAGACGATGTTGCCGAGGGGCAGCATGTAGATGAGAAATAGGAGGGCACCAAGGATAGATCTTTGAGGGACACCAAAGATAACGAAGTGGGGGTGAGAATAGAAGCCATTGCAGATGATTCTCTGGTTCTGTAGCTTGATAAGAATGGAACCAGGCAAGTGCAGTCCCACCCAGTTGGACAGCGGTGGAGAGGCGTCGGAGGAGGGTGGCATGGTCAACCGTGTCAGAAGCTGCAGACAGGTCGAGAAGGATGAGGAGGGATAAATTACCTTTGACACAGTCACATAGGATGTAATTTGTGACTTTAATAAAGGCATTTCGGTGCTGTAGCAGAGGCGGGAGGAAGAGGGGGTCCCCAATGGAATGCTCTCTACGTGGGAATCCTCCCCTTATTTATTGGGACTTGGCCTGGAGGGTGTTGCACGGAGCAGTCCCATGCAATAAGTTTTTAAGTCGGTTCAGGGGCTCCCAGGCCGCCTGTAATTTCTGTGGTCTAGAGGAGTCTGTGTTCCACATTTATGTTGTATGTGTGAGGTTGCAGACCCTCTTCCAATATCTAAAGGGGCTGTGCCTCAAATTCTGATCTCACATGCCTGATCTTTGGGCACGCTGTGCGGAGGGGAGTGGGTAGGTTGGAAGGCCTCCTCGTAGGACTGCTCCTGGGCCTGGCCAGTCCAGGCAGCAGGCGGTCGAGAGGGTCGTTCAGCCCGACTGTCTGCCTCTCTTCCACGGTTACATCTGAGCCAGGGTGTCCCTGGAGATGGAGCACGCAGTGTCCACCGGTACGCTCGCGGCTTTCCGCGAGAGGTGGGCGCCGGAGGGGCTGGAGTGCATCATCACCCCCGGCAACCAAATTTAAATTTGACCCTTAATATGTAAAGTTTAATTTGTCTATGTTTGTTGGTTTTAGTGCCCTCCTCCACCCCCTTTTAGCCAGGGGTCACTTGTATAATTTGTGTTTTTAGTGCCCTCAAAAAAATACAAGGGGGCACTTGTTTGAAAGTGTTTGGAGCGTGCCCCCCCTTTAACCAGAGGGCACTTGATTAAAGAGCACAACTAAAATAGTTGTAGCAGGGTTGGAAACCTGATTGGAGGGATTTAAACATGGATGTCTGGGAAAGATGGGCACGGACTTGGGAGGTGACTATACGTTCAGTGACTTTGGAGAGGAAAAGGAGGTTGGAGGTTGTGCAGTAATTTGCAAGGACGGAAGGGTCAAGGGTTGGTTTTTTGAGGAGATGGGTGGGGGAAGCAAATTTGAAGGAGAGGGGGCAGTACCTGAGAGGAGAGTGAATCGTTAACAATATCAGATAACATGGGAGCTTTAACAGGACGTTGGGTGTTTAGCAGTTTAGGGAATAGGGTCGAGGGAGCAGGAACTGGGTCTCATGGATAAGATGAGCACGGAATGGTCATGAGGGGAATTCAGAGAGAAGCTGGAGAAAGAAGCGAGTTTAGGGCTAAGTCAGCGGGCACCGTTGGGAAAGTGGGCTAGGGGAAGGAAGGGAAGTGGCAGAGGCAGCCTATCGGATGGTCTCAATCATAGCGATGAAGAAATCCATGAGCTCCTCACACTTGTTGTTGGAGTTGAGGGCGGAGGAGACAGGGGAGAGGAGTTTAAGATGGTTTGCAGTAGAGAAAAGAAGCTAGGGTTATCTTTGTATTCCAGATTGATCCTGACATAGTGAGCAGTTTTGTCAGATGAGATCAGGACCCGATAATGGTTTATGTGGTCCAGCCAGAGCTGGTGGTGAATGACTAAACCAATTGTCCGCCATATCCATTCAAGTCTTTATCCCTTGGACTTTAGAGAGTGAAGTTGAGGGCTGTACCGGGGGAACGGCCAGGGCGATAGAGGGAGTAATGGTTTTAATAGGGACTAGGGCATCAAAGGTGGTGGTGAGGGTGTGATTGAGCAGATTGATAGCTGCAAAAATGTGGTGAATGGGGGGCCAAAGGCTGGATAGTTGGGATTTTTTAATTGCAGTTGTAAGTGAGCTGGGAAGAATTGTTTTCAGGGGCGGACACAGAAGGAAGTAGGGTAGGAAGGGAGAAGGGGAATATGGGTGGAGAGCAATAAAAAGAAGTGGTCAGAGATGACGTTATCTGTGATTGACACAATGGGAGTAGTGAGGCCACGAGTGATGGCAAGGTCAAGGGGTGGCCGTGAATATGGGTTGGTGAGTTTACATGGAGGGAGAGATTAAAGGAGGATGGGTGGGTAGTGAACTCAGAGGAGAGAGAGAATGATGAATTGAAATGGAGGTTAAAATCACCAAGAATGAGAAGTCGCCCGTGCTGAGGGAGGAAAGCAGTGAAGATAGCTCGGTGATAAATATGTTATGGTACTTGGGCGGGTGGTACAGAATGAGAATTTTAAATGAGAGGTGAGAGGGGTGGAACAAGTGAGATGATAAAATGAGAAAAAAGTGCCAGAGGATTAGAGGGACAGACTAAGGTGTGATTTGGTGATGAGAGCCACACCACCACCACGGCGGTTAGGGCGGGGCAAGTGGTGGAAGGTATAGCCAAGCGGTAAGGTGTCATCACCCCTCAGCAAGGTTTTCATCAGATGAGCTGTCACCAGCTGGGTTCCTTAAAGGGACCATGCGCAAATTTACTTTGATAGTTGTGCTGTTCTACAGCACTGAGGTGCTGCAAACACAGACAAGCACAGCACAGAGGTGCATGGCTACACCCAGACCCTTCCCTGACTACCTCCATATGGTTATGGAGGGAGTCACAGCATGTATGAAGATTCTTTTCCCTTTCAATGGGTGGAAGTGACCTTCCCAGGAGATCAACGCAGCCTGGTTGCACATTGCACAGGAGGGCACAAGCAGGGATGTCATCAGGAGGACCTGGCTGCAGTGGTGCAAACCTTTCAATGATCTCAATGGATCACAAAATGTTACTACAAAGCCACACTTAACCTCATCCTGCTGTGCCACTCATCACATCCCCATTACTCTCCCTTCCCTACCCTACTCTTGCACATCCTTCTCATACCAACTTACCTTGCATCTCCACCCATCCCTCTCTATCTACATTATAATTTCCCTTCTCATTAGCCACCCTTCACACTCACCCTCATCCTAGTCCAATCATACCAACAAACAACACATAAGGATAGGCATGTGGGTGTTTTATGTTTCTGTTAATGTGCTGTTAAACATTGAAATCTTTATTTTCAACACTTTGCCTTCTTGGACAGATTTGTGTGCGCCTTTGGAAGTGGATTCATAAGTTGCAGTGAATGGTGAGACTTAACGGTATCTCCCGCAATGCTGATGAGTATGAAATGAATGGCTTGGGCATTGTAGGGATGCTTTATGGTGTTGGTGTGGGGTGATGCCAACCTGGCGCATCATGTGGCATCTAGGATGTACAGCATCAAGTGAAGTAAATCTGGCCATGGTGAGGCCATCCCTGGCGCCCCAGGCAGCAATGTGGTCGGGTGCTGATGCCCTGTGTCCTGTGCTGCATCAGATGATTGCAGAGAAGGATGGTGTTGTTGTTGGTGCTGCTGGTGTGCCTGGTGATGCTGGTGTTGGGAATGATCATGGTGGAATTCTGAGGACCAAGCTGAGATAGTTCCAAGGATATTGATGCTGATGTCATAGATGGCAGATGAACTTGAGATGACAGAAGTGATCTGTCAATGGTGGGAGAAGTTGTTCCAATGAGGTGACACTGGATAGTGAGATTGCTCCAAATACTTGAAACCTGCATAAAGGTCAACGTACCTTCCAAATGCAGATCTTACAAAGTGAACAGCTGTGAAATGGGAGATTTTATAGCATAATTTCAGCTGTCAATACAGTGGTCACACAACTCCCGTCACCCTTACCTGATGTGACCCCCGAGCAGAGTAAATCCCGTGGACAACCTAGTAAAATGGTAACTTCAGCTCAAAATTCTTTTTAATAGGCTCTTGACAAGGTCAGAAAGACCTAAATAGACTCCCCCGCCACTGCGAGTTGTGTCTGTTCAGACCTGACATCTGGGAAAGCAGCATGGTAGCACTTTGACAGTGGGGTCCCGACCCACTGTCAACCATTTTAAATTTAACAGCTGACCCGCCATCCATCCCGTACGCTGAGCACCGGCAAAATTCCGGCCGAGAAAATTGATATAAAGGTACTGGAGAAAGTGCAAAAAAGATTTAGTCAAATGATACCAGAACTGAGAGGTTATACCTATCAGGAAAGATTGAACAGGCTGGGGCCAGTATGGGAAAATTGAGGGATGACCTGATAGAGATCTTTAAGATTCTGAAAAGGTTTGACAGAGTAGACATACAGAAGATGATTCCACTTACTGTGAACATTAATAAAAGATAGTCACTAACAATTCTAATAGGGAATTTAGGAGAAACTTCTTTACCCAGACAATGGTTAGAATGTTGAACTCGCTACCACAAGGAGTAGTTGAGATGACTAGCATTGATGCATTTAAGGAGAAGCTAGATTTACAGATGAGGGAGAAAGATTAGAAGGAGGAGGAAGGACTAGACAGGTAGTGCAGGAGTCCCCTGAGTTTATCTCGCTCTCCAACCAGTATTCTGTTCTGAGTACTGGTGAGGGCAATGGTGACTCTGGGGAGTGCAGCCAGAGCCAAGTCTACGGTACCACAGGTGGCTCAGCTGCACAGGAAGGGAGGAAGAAGAAAGGAAGAGCAATAGTGGTAGGGGATTCGATAGTCAGGGGAGCAGACAAGCGTTTCTGCGGTCGCAGACGTGACTCCTGCTGTCATATATGTATACTCTGTACATACTATGCTGGTACCACTAGAGGGTGTAACTGTGGGAGGCCCAGGTAGCAGTGGTATAAAAGGCTGGTCACCACATTGCTGCCTAACTCTGCAGTTTGAATAAAGAGCTGAAGGTCACAGCAGTTCAAGCAAAGCACTAGGCCTCATGGAGTTATTCTACAGATAAGTAGAGACACACTACCAGCATGGTATGTTGCTTCCCTGGTGCTAGGGTCAAGGATATCACTGAGCAACTGCAAGACATTCTGGGGGGAGAGGGTGAACAGCCAGATGGCATGGTCCATAACGGTACCAATGACATAGGTAGAAAGAGGGATGAAGTCATGCAGGCAGAGTTTAGGGAGCTAGGAGAAAGATTAAAAAGCAGGACCTCAAAGGTAGCAACCTATGGGTTACTGCCGGTGCCACGTGCTAGTGAGTACAGAAATAGGAGGATAGAGCAGATGAATATGTGGCTGGAAAGATGGTGCAGGCGGGAGGGCCTTAGATTCCTGAGGCATTGTGACCATTTCTGGGGAGGTAGGACCTGTACAAGCCAGATGGGTTGCACCTCAACAGAGCCGGGACCAGTATCCTTAATTAGTTAATGCTAATTTTCCAGGCAGCATCCATGATGCACACATCCTGCGTGAGAGTGCTGTCTCTGACCTGTTTGACAATCAGCCACAAGGTCATGGTTGGATGCTGGGAGATAAAGGATATGGCCTTGCCAGCTGGTTCATGACCCCCCTGCCTAATCTCGTTACTGAAGCCGAGAAGCGTTACAACGAAAGCCACATAGCTGCAAGTAACATCAGCGAAAAGACAATTGGAGTCCTAAAGCAGCACTTCAGATGCTTGGACCACTCTGGAGGCAGCCTACAGTACCATCCAGATCAGGTCACTGAGTTTATTGTCATGTGTTGCATCTTACATAACCTAGCTATAAGGAGAGGACAACATTTGCCAGATGGGGCTGTCGGTCCACCTCAAGAAGGATTGGGGGCAGAAGAGGTAGATGACGAGGAGCAGGAGGAGGAGGCTGATGAGCACCTCGGGGAGGACAATCAGCCTGGCGATGAACTCGTGATCCCACGCCCACCCCCAAGACTGGAAAAACCCTGTGGGAGTTACGCGGCTGCAAAACTGTTGCGTGAGCAGCTCATAAATGAACGCTTTGCATGAACTTACATTGTGGACAGTCACAGTTACGGTTATCGCAAAACAACGGTTGCATTTGTGTTTGCGTTGAGTTACGTTATATCCTTGCCCAGTCTGGTCAGTCATTGTTTACGTTAATATGTTATTACGTTATCATAAGAAAATGCACAATTGTAAATAAAATTTTTTACATAACAAAATTTATATTATAAAAACAACCCACCAAACAACCAAACAACCCAACCACCCACCCACTCACCCACCAACCCAACCTCCCCAAACCACACCCCAACAGTAAATCAGTAACAGCAACAATAATAAACATTAACAATATCAATAACAATTAACACATCACCTGCAGCCACGTTTCCCTCCAGGTCCTCTGCCACCCCCTGCTTTAACCCCACCCACCCAATTTGGTCCCCGGTTGGCACTGAGGCGTCGTGGGTGTGCAACTGGCAAGGGCAAGACTTCCTGCCGTGGTGGGGGAGCTGCTGGTGCGATTGCATGTTGCGGGTGTAGGAGTGGAAGGCGAAGCAGGTGGATCGCCTTCCGAGTCAAGAAGGAATTGCTTCCTCCTGACCTGCTTATGTGCTGGTGTTTGCGATCTGCAGCATCATGGCACGTTCAGGTGTAGCACCATGTCCCGCCAACAATGCATGCCGCAAAGCATTGGTGATGGTGGTCTGCTCACGCATCTCCTCAAGCGTCTGTTATGATACCTTGGAGTAGGCCTCCATGAAGGCCTCCGTGAAGGCCACAAACACCTGGAGATGGTCGCGACTTATCGCGACGGACTTCTCGCACTGTTGAGCCAAGCCCTCCATGCGATTGGCCAGGGTAGGCATGTGCTCTACTCGCTGACGCGACCTCCATGGGATCTGCGAGGGCACTAATGTTCGCCTTGGCTTCGCTAGCTGCACGCTGCTTGGTCCTGCTGCTTCTTCTGTTGAACATGCTGATGTAATTATTGCAAGTCACACAGGTAAATCAAGCAAAGGCAGGGGGATGCTCGGGGCATCCTCCTCTATTTCCACCTCCTCCTCTTCCTCAGGCTCAGTAGTGTCATCATCCTCCTCCTCCTCCTCCTCCCCACCCATGGTGAGGACTGTTATGAATTTAACCCTTTGTAACTTGCAGTACACCTGACTACCAGAGGGCCCACCTGTTGGGAGTCTCAAGGGATCCCAGCATCCCTTGGGAGCACAGTATATAAGCAGGCCACCCACGAGGTACCTGCACTCTGGAACCTTAATAAAGGAGCTAAGGTCAAACTTGCTCATTACACACAGTACTCAGTCTCACCATTTATTATGACTATAACAATTGGCGACGAGGAACGAAAAACCGCGTGAAAATGCAAAGAACAGACAGCATCCTGGAGAAGTTCTCAGAAGGGGACGATTGGGAGGCCTTCATTGAGAGACTCAACCAATACTTTGTGGCCAACGAGCTGGAAGGGAACGAGAACGCCACCAAACGAAGGGTGGTCCTCCTAACTGTCTGTGGGGCAACAACCTATGGCCTCATGAAGAATCTCCTGGCCCCGGCAAAACCAACAGAGAAATTCTATGAAGAATTGTGTACACTGGTCTGGGAGCACCTAAATCCTAAGGAAAGTGTTTTGATGGTGAGATATCGGTTTTACACGTGTCAACGATCAGAGGGCCAGGAAGTGGCGAGCAACGTCGCCGAACTAAGGCACCTCACAGGACATTGTGAGTTTGAGGGATTCCTAGAACAAATGCTCAGAGACTTTTGTACTGGGCATCGGACATGACACAATCCTTCGCAAACTGTTGACTGTAGAAACTCCGAATCTGAGTAAAGCCATAACAATAGCCCAGGTATTTATGTCCACCAGTGATAACACCAAGCAGATTTTGCAGAACAAAGAAATTTCGGCCAGTACTGTGCATAAAGTAACTTCAGTTTTGAGCAGAAATGTACATGGCAGAACGTACACGCCAGCTGCTGTGGCCCGACCTCAATTGACCCAAAGTCTGCTATCATCTGTTAATGCGAGGCAGTTAACACTCTGTTGGCGCTGCGGAGGTGATCTTCAGCCCCATCAATGCCGCTTTAAGCACTATGCGTGCAATGGTTGCAGAACAATGGGACACCTCCAACGAATGTGCAGACGAGCTGCAAACCCTGCAAACCAACACGTTGCAGAGGAAGATCGATCCACAGTGGATCAGACTGAGTTGGAAACTCATACGGAGGAGGCAGAAATGTACAGGGTACACACGTTCACGACGAAATGCCCACCAATAATGTTGAAAGTTGAACTGAACGGCATTCCAGTATCTATGGAGCTGGCCATGGGGGCAAGTCAGACCATAATGAGTAAAAAGGCCTTCGATAGGCTGTGGGGAAAGAAGGCACACAGGCCCCAGTTCAGCCCCATTCACACTAAACTAAGGACTTACACCAAGGAACTAATCCCTGTAATTGGCAGTGCAGAAGTCAAAGTCTCCTATGATGGAGCAGTACACGAACTCCTGCTGTGGATTGTGCCAGGCGACGGCCCCACGTTGTTTGGCAGAAGCTGGCTGGGGAAAATCCGCTGGAACTGGGACGACATCCGAGCGCTTTTGTCCGTCGACGATACCTCATGTACCCAGGTTCTAAGCAAGTTCCCATCCTTATTTGAGCCAGGCATTGGAAGCTTCTCGGGGGCGAAAGTGCAGATCCATTTGATTCCCAGTACACGACCCATCCAGCACAAGGCTCAGGCGATACCGTACATGATGCGTGAAAAAATAGAAATTGAGCTGGACAGGCTGCAACATGAAGACATCATTGCGCCAGTGGAATTCAACGACTGGTCCAGTCTGATTGTCCCGGTACTCAAGGAGGACGATACGGTTAGAATTTGCGGGGACTATAAAGTAACGATTAACCGTTTTTCGCTGCAGGACCAGTACCCGCTACCCAAGGCAGACGACTTATTTGCGATCCTGGCTGGCGGGAAAACGTTCACCAAGCTGGACCTGACCTCGGCCTACATGACGCAGGAGCTGGAGGAGTTTCGAAAGGCCTCACCTGCATCAACACACACAAAGGTCTGTTTATCTATAACCGGTGCCCGTTCGGGACTCGGCGATCTTCCAGCGGAACATGGAGAGCCCGCTAAAGTCAGTTCCTTGCACAGTGGTCTTCCAGGACGACATATTGGTTGCAGGTCGGGACACTATGGGGCACTTGAAGAATCTGGAGGAGGTTCTTAGTCGGTTGGATCGTGTGGGGCTCAGGTTGAAACGCTCGAAGTGTATTTTCCTGGCACAGGACATCGAATTCTTTGGAAGGAGAATCGCAGCATTCGGCATCAGACCCACCGACGCCAAGACGGAGGCCATCAAGAACGCGCCGCGACCACAGAATATGACGGAGCTGTGGTTGTTTCTGGGACTCCTTAAATATTTCGGTAATTTCCTACTTGTGTTAAGCACCCTGCTAGAACCCGTACATGTGCTACTGTGCAAGGGAGACGACTGGGTATGGGGGAATTCACAAGTGGCTGCCTTTAAGAAAGCCAGAAATTTATTGTGTTCTAAAAAACTGTTTGTCCTGTATAATCCATGTAAACGATTAGTGTTAGCTTGCGATGCGTCGTCATACGGGGTCGGTTGTGTGTTACAACAGGCTAATGATTCGGGGATTTTGCAACCGGTTGTATATGTATCCAGGAGTTTGTCCAAGGTCGAAAGGGCCTTCAGCATGGTTGAAAAAGAGACTGTGGCATGCGTTTACGGGGTAAAAAAAAATGTACCAGTACTTATTTGGCCTCAAGTTCAAGCTTGAAACTGATCACAAGCTGCTCATATCGCTGTTCTCTGAGAGCAAAGGGATTAACACCAATGCCTCTGCCCGCATTCAAAGATGGGCGTTCACGCTGTCGGCATACAGCTATGTAATCCGCCACAGACCGGGCACAGAGAACTGCACAGGTGCTCTCAAGTCAGCTGCCATTGCCCACCACCGGGGTGGAAATGGCACAGCCAGTGGACTTGCTCATGGTCATTGAGGCATTCGAGAACGAAAAGTCCCCCGTTACAGCTCGCCAGATCAGGACATGTACCAGCCAGGATCCTTTACTGTCCTTGGTAAAAAAAACTGTGTTCTCCATGGGAGCTGGTCTAGTGTCCCAGTGGAGACGCAGGAAGCGATTAAGCCATTCCACAGACGCAAAGATGAGTTGTCCCTGCAGGTGGACTGTCATTTGATGGGGCAAACGTGTGGTCTTGCCCAAGAAAGGCAGGGACACATTTATTTTTGAACTGTACAACATCCACCCAGGCATCGTAATGATGAAAGCCATAGCCAGATCTCACGTGTAGTGGCTTGGCATTGACTCAGATTTAGAGTCATGCGTGCGCCAGTGCAACACTTGCTCTCAGTTGAGCAATGCACCCAGAGAGGCACCGCTAAGTTTGTGGTCGTGGCCATCCAAACCATGGTCGAGGATCCATGTAGACTATGCGGGCTCATTCCTAGGCAAAATGTTTTTGGTTGTCATGAATGCTTACTCAAAATGGATTGAATGTGCAATAATGTCTGTAAGCACATCCATGGCCACCATTGAAAGTCTACGAGCCATGTTTGCCACGCACGGCCTGCCTGATGTCCTAGGCAGCGACAATGGGCCGTGCTTCACCAGTGCTGAATTGAAGGAATTCATGACCCGCAACGGGATCAAACATGTCACATCTGTCCCGTTCAAGCCTGCATCCAATGGCCAGGCAGAACGGGCAGTTCAGACCATCAAGCAAAGCTTGAAACGTGTGTTGGAAGGCTCCCTGCAGACTTGGTTGTCCCTAGTGTTGCTCAGCTACCGCACCAGACCCCACTCGCTCACCAGGATTCCCCCAGCTGAGCAGCTCATGAAAAAGACGCTCAAAACAAGGCTCTCTCTTGTCCACCCTGATCTCCATGATCACGTGGAGGGCAAGCGACATCAACAATGTATGTACCATGACTGCGCAAATTTGTCACGCGATATTGAGATCAATGATCTTGTGTTTGTGCTCAATTATGGACATGGTCCCAAATGGCTCGCGGGCACGGTCACAGGCAAAGAAGGGAGTAGGGTGTTTCAGATCAAACTGACCAATGGACAAATGCACAGAAAACATTTGGATCAAATCAAATTGCAGTTCACTAACAGCTACGAACAACCCGAAGAGGACACCACCAACTTTGACCTTTATAAGGGGGGGATGGTCTCTATGAGGGGGTCAGGTTCCCTTCTGACCAACTTGAGCGGTTCAAATTGCTCCTACTCCCTTGGGTTCTGTACTTTGGATTTATTTGGGGAGTGTGACAAAAGTGCAGAGGACACTGGTTTGATGCAAAGAACTTGGTTTTTATTACAGTCAAAGTAATACAGGCTTATTACTCTAGTAAGAAAATACAAGGCCAAACTTACAATCACTCTAATAAAAGACAATGCAAGAAAAGGTACAAGGTCAAACTTAAAATCACTCTAATAAAGAACCATGCACTACACATTCAAAGGGGGTTACAGTAAATTATACCTCCCACCTCCCAATACCTAATTCTAGCAAGGTTAGACTCTAGGGCAGGCAGGGACTATACTTACCAATCCTTTTGGTAGTTAACGGTAGATCGCGGTTGTTTTTCCCTTGATACCACGTTGACTGTGGTCAGTCGCTGCTGTGATGGTGATGTTCTTCCTTCCTTCAGGACTTCGAGGCTGGAGAAGTTAGTTTACAACTGTCGCGTTGGTTTCTCTCCTTGTCGTGATGACATACTCGCAGTATAGCACCTGGTGTAGTATGGCATCTGAGGTAGTAGCAGCCTTGTAGCTACCTAGCAACCACCTAACCTCTGTTGAAAACAGGGGCCAGTTATACGATTTCAGTGTTCCAATCTTGCCGCCAAGTCTGTTCAAAATCCTTTGTATAATTTTGGAGGGCTTGGTTCTTCTTTGTAATATTTTGGTGGGCTTGTTTAAAGTTGATATGCTTTGGGTGAGTTGATGTTCGAAAACTGTTTCCTGATGGAAATATTAGTTTGTTAATTGCAATGTCCTTTTGTGCTTAGTCTTTCGCATACAGGCTAGATTGGGCCTCTTTGTGATGTTTATGCTGAAATGGTTGTCCAGAACAATGTTGATGGGTAGCTACCTCTGGGTGACTTTGTGATGTTAATATCTCTTGTGGAGAATGATTTTAGAATACTCATTTTTCCAGACAGGTTAACTTAGTCCTCACACCGAGGTAGCTTCATTTAATTAGACTGTTTCTTGCTAGTTCCTTGGGTCCGCCCCCAACCTTGAGTTTGTCTTTTAAAATCCAAAATTCTATTAAAGTTCATAGTTTCTTCCATAACTCCAATGTTTTCCACCCGGTATACCAGTACAGGTCGGTCTGTCCCACCCATGACCGGCATCCTTAATACTATTCCCATAATGGTGTGGTTAGATTTCCCACAGTCTACTGGGACAGGGTAGGCTTCAGAGACTAGGCGGAGCTGGCACGTGCATAGTGAATTGCTGTATGAGTAGAGGGCTGCGAGGTGCATGTTCCTGATCCAAGAGGGGACTACACCTTGTTTTAAATCCTCCAGGTTGTTGCGGCCCTCACCCAATAACCATGCCCCATATAATACGCACACCTCGTTCTGTGCAGCCTGATCAGAAGCGTTTCTATCCTCCCGTATGAGTGCATTCACACTCCGTGTATGTTTTCCAGCTCAGCCACTATTTCCTTTAAATGGACAGTCATAGCCTGGTTTCCAGGTAGTTCTGAACCTACTACGGTATTCTCCTGTTTCAGGATTTTTTAAATTGGGTCTTTAAACTGTTTAACTGTGTTTGCAGTTCTATGTCATCTAGGCTATTTATTACAGAGGATGCTGTATTGTAGGTAGTGAAAACATCGTTTATGATTCCCCTTCTAGATTTACCTGAGCCCATGATGTCCCTAGCATTTGGGGTGTATAGGTCTGCTTTGTCTATATATCCAAAGTCTAACTCATACAATTTCTCAAACATGTCTCTGAATCGGGCCTGATACAGCAGCTCTGTTTCCTTCAGGCACTATGCAGGTAGGTGTACCTCGGTAAGGTTTAATGGGCCCAAGTTTCGGGCCGCGCCTAGAACGGCGCAGCCCCGACCTGGACACCTGTTTTTCGCGCCACAAAGTACGCCTAAAAAAACCTTCCAGATTCTCCGGCTCCCTGCAGGTCGTTTGCAGCTCGGCGCAGCGCAGCACGAGTTGTCGGGGGCGGAGCCAGGTCCCTGCGCTGAAAACAGTGGCGAGACCTCTGCACATGCGCGCTACAGTGGGCGCGCATGTGCAGTAGCTCCAGACGCCCAAAACTGTGTGGGAGGGGCCAGATGCACGCAGCCCCTAGCCCTGGCCGAATGGCCTCACTGGGGCTGCGTGCGCAAGGCTGCCTCCCACACCCAGCTCCTGCTTCCTCCCGACCCGACTCCCGCTCCCACCCCCCCCCCCCGATCCGACCTCCGCTTCCCCCGTTCCCGACCTTCCCCCCACCTCCCCGACCAACCTCCGCTCCCGACCGATCTCTCCCCCCCCCCGCCCGACCGATCTCCACCCCCCCCGACCGATCTCCACCCCCCCGACCGATCTCCACCCCCCCCGACCGATCTCTTCCCCCCCTCCCGACTGATCTCCGCCCTCCCCCCCGACCGACCTACACCCCCTCCCCTCCGCCCGACCCGCGCTCCCGACCCCCCTGGACCCGACGCCACCTACCTGTCAATCCGGTAAGTCTAAGCTCGAAGTCTTGGGCCCAGCCCGTTCAGCCTCCCTCTCCTTTCTTTCTCTCTCTCTTCCCCCCTTCCCCTCCCTCCCTTCTCTTCCCCCCACCTCCTACCTCTCCTCCCCCTCCCCTCCCTCCTTTCTCACCCCCCTCCCCTCCCTCCTTTCTCACCCCCCTCCCCTCCCTTCTCATCCCCCTCCTCCCCTCCCTCCCTTCTCACCCCCCTCCTCCCTTCTCACCCCCCTTCTCACCCCCCTCCTCCCCTCCCTCCCTTCTCACCCCCACCTCCTCTCCCTCCCTTCTCACCCCCACCTCCCCTCCCTCCCTTCTCACCCCCACCTCCCCTCCCTTGTCACCCCCCACCCCCTCTCCCCTCTCCTCCACTCCACCACCCCTCCTCCTCCCCTCCACCCCCCTCCCGGGAAAAAAAACAGTAAAAGGGAATATTATTTGAATGGGGAGAAATTACAACATGCTGTGGTACAGAGGGACCTGGGGGTCCTTGTGCATGAAACTCTTTTGGAGTTGTGCAGGACACCGTGGAGAACTACACCTGTTCTTCTTCAGAATCGTGGCCTTGGGATCTTTTTATGTCCAACTTAGGGGCTAGACGGGACATCGGTTCAATGTCTCATCTGACCGTGCAGCACTCCCTCTGTACTGCACCTGGAGTCTCGGCCTAGATTATGTGCTCAGGTCTCTGGATTGGGAATTGAACCCCGACCCCCTGACTCAGGGCCGAGAGTGCTACCACTGAGCCAAGGCTGACTCCTTGTGCATGAAACTCTTTTGAGTTTACCTGAAAATAAACATAAACATTAAACCGTGCCACCCGCCTGGGTGACACAGCAGACATTTTCAAGGCCCCTTTTTTTTTTTCCTTCTTTTTTGGGGTTTTTTTTTGGGGGCGCTAAAATCAAATTTTTTCCAGTGCCCCCTATAAAAGGGGAGGGGGACACTAAAAGCACCGGCAATTAAAACAAATTAAACTTAAAAACGTAAAATCAAATTAAAATTTGGTTGCCGGGCGTGATGATGCACTCCAGTCCCTCCGGTGCCCACCTCTCGCGGAAGGCCGCGAGCGTACCGGTGGACACCGCGTGCTCCATCTCCAAGGACACCCTGGACCGGATGTAAGAGCGGAAGAGAGACAGGCAGTCAGGTTGAACGACCCCCTCGACCGCCCGCTGCCTGGACCGGCTGATGGCACCCTTGGCCGTGCCCAGGAGCAGTCCTACGAGGAGGCCTTCGGACCTACCCGTTCCCCTCCGCACAGGGTGCCCAAAGATCAGGAGAGTGGGACTGAAGTGCAGCCAGAATTTCAGGAGCAGCCCCTTCAAATAATAAAACAGGGGCTGCAACCTTGTGCATTCCATAAAAACATGGAACACGGACTCTTCCAGACCGCAGAAATTGCAGGCGGCCTGGGAGTCCGTGAACCGGCTTAAAAATTTGTTGCACGGCACTGCTCCGTGCACCACCCTCCAGGCCAAGTCCCCGATGAATAGTGGGAGGACCCCTGCGTAGAGTGCCCTCCATCGGGGACCCCCGCCTCCTCCGGACGGCAAGATGGTACGCCATGGCGTGTCCGGACGGCCGGCGAGGATGGCAAAGTTGAGGGTGTGCAGGAGCAGCCCGTACAGGAAACCCCTCCGCACGGAACTGAAAGGCACGGAGGGGATTTCCCCGAAGTGGCTCAAGTTGTGAGGCGCCGGCCCCCGAGGGAGGTTCCGGGGTTTGGCGCCGATGAGGAATTCCGTCCGGACGGGGGTCAGTTCGGACGGGATCTCCCCACGTGCTTGAGCCTCCTCGATGCACCTAACGGAGTCAGGGCCCAGAGCTGTTTTTAGCGACTCGATGGCATCGGCCGCATGGCGGCCGTTGGCAGAATTTAGGCGCCGCGCCAGCGTGTCTGGCACCATCCAGCCCGCTCCTCCGCCATCGAGCAGGTCCCTGACCCTGGTCACCTCACCAGCCACAGCCCTCTCTTCCGACCGCCACATAAAACCTTGGCCGTGGAGGTACGGAATCCCGAGCAGCGGTTCCTGCAGGACGGCCGCCACTCCAGCCGGCGGAGAGCTGCGCTTGGTGGAGACTTTGTTCCAGACCCTGATGAGTTCCCTGTAAAAGACAGGCAGCTCCCGGAGGGCGGTCTGGCACCCCCCAAGTTCACAAACAGGAGCTGCGTGTCATAATTGAGAAGAAATACCTCGCCAGAGCGCACCACCTAGGAGGGGGCTCGACGTAAAGGTATCTCTGCAGGGTCTGAAGACGGAAAGTCGCGAGCTGGGCGCTGACGCACACCAACGACTGACCGCCCTCCTCAAGCGGGAGACTCAAGACCGCGGCAGAGACCCAGTGCTTCCTGTTGTTCCAGAAGAAGTCCACCAGCTTCTTCTGTATCTTGGCGACAAACGCAGGGGGAGGGGTCAAAGTGACCAGCCGGTACCACAACATTGCGGCCACCAGCTGGTTTATGACTAGCGCTCGACCCCTGTAGGACAGCACTCGGAGCAGTCCTGTCCAGCGCCCTAGGCGAGCGGTGACCTTGGCCTCCAGCTCCTGCCAGTTCGCCGGCCAGGCTCCCTCGTCGGGGCTAAGGTAGACTCCCAGATAGAGGAGATGGGTCGTGCTCCAGGCAAAAGGCCTGAGCTCCTCCGGCAGGGAGTCCACCCGCCACTGACCCACCAGGAGTCCGGAACATTTCTCCCAGTTGATCCTGGCGGAGGACGCGGCCGAGTAAATCTCCTGGCACTCACGCATCCTCCGCAGGTCAGCGGGATCCTCTACCGCGAGGAGCACGTCATCGGCGTAAGCCGAGAGGACGACCTCCACGCCCGGCCCTTGCAGAGCCAGTCCCGTCAACCTCGTCCGCAAGAGGCGCAGGAAAGGCTCCACGCAAACGGCGTATAACTGGCCGGACATGGGGCATCCCTGGCGCACCCCTCTCCTAAAGCGAAGGGGCGCCGTCAAGGACCCGTTAACCTTAATCAGACACTCCGCGGCGGCGTACAAAAGTCGGATCCGGGCGACGAAATGCGTCCCGAACCCGAAAGCGCGCAGAGTTCCGAGCAGATAGTCGTGATCCACCCTGTCGAACGCCTTCTCTTAGTCGAGGGATAGGAAGGCGACCGACAGACCAGCCTCCTGGGAACAATGGATGAGGTCCCGGACCAGATGGATGTTATCGTGGATTGTCCGGCCCGGGACCGTGTAGGACTGGTCGGGGTGGATCATGTGGTCCAGCACGGCACCAAGGCGAGCAGACATCGCCCTGGCGAAGATTTTGTAGTCCGTGCTGAGGAGGGAGACCGGGCGCCAGTTCTTAAGGAGGCGGAGATCGCCCTTCTTAGGCAGCAGGACGATGACTGCCCTGCGCCAAGAGAGGGGCATCTCCCCGGTCGCCAGACTTTTCCCCAGGACCCTCGCGTAGTCGCCCCCCAGGACGTCCCAGAACGCCCTGTGGAACTCCACGGTCAGCCCGTCCAGCCCCGGGGATTTTCCCCTCGAGAGCCGGTCGAGGGCACCAGTCAGCTCCGCCAGGCTTAGCGGAGCTTCCAGATTTTCGGCGCCCTCCGGGCTGACCTTCGGCAGGTCCTCCCACAAAACTCTACGCGCTTCCTCGCTGGACGGATCCGGAGAGAACAGAGCCCCGTAATATTCACGGGCCCTGTTGTTGACGCCCTCCGGATCCGAGACGAGAGAGCCGTCGTCGGCCAGCAGCGTCAAGAGCTGCTTACGGACACTCTGCCTTTTTTCCAGCGAGTAGAAGAAGGGGGAGCCGCGGTCCAGATCCCGCAGGAACCGGATCCGCGACCTCACGAACGCGCCTCGGGACCCGACGAGCTGCAGGTCCTTCAGCGCGGCCTTCTTCGCTTCGTACACCGTCCGCAGGGCCGGGTCCTGGACGACTTGACCGAGACGGGCTTCCAGGTCGAGCACCTCTTTTTCTAGGCGCCCGACTCTGGCCGCCCGCCTCTTGGTCGACCCCCTCGCGTACTCTTGACAGAAGACGCGGACGTGAGCCTTGCCCACGTCCCACCATAGCCTCAAGGAGGGGAAGCCCCCCTGCTTCCTTCTCCAGTCGGACCAGAATCGACGGAACGAGTCCTGGAACCGCACGTCCTCCAGCAGCCGGTTGTTAAAGTGCCAGTACGCGGATCCCGTCCTCGTGCGGAGCGAAGCGAGCTCCGCCCACACCAGGTGGTGGTCCGAACACGGCACCGGCCGTATGGAGGCCGCCGGGACGCAGGAAACGTACGCCCGAGACACGTAAAGGCGGTCGACTCTAGACCATCCAACTCCAGGCCTCACCCAAGTAAAGGCGCTGGAGTCGGGGTGGAGATTTCGCCAGACGTCCACCAAGTCGAAGGACCCGACCAGGTCCCTCAACTTCTCCATCGCCGTCATGCACTGCGGGGCACCGGAGCGGTCCCTCGCCTCGAGGGTGCAGTTAAAATCCCCCCCGAGGACAATGCAGTCGCCGACGTCGACGGAGCCAAGAAGAGCGGACATCTCTTCAAAGAAGCGCGTTTGCTGCGGGCCGGGCTGAGGGGCGTACACGTTCACGAGATGGAGTGGCACGTCCCCCAGGCGAACCGTTACGTGCAGCAAGCGGCCTGGCACGGGCTCCTCGACCCCCAAGATCTCCGGCTGAAAATGCGGGCCCAGCAAGATGGCCACCCCACTAGAAATGGCGGTGAGGTGGCTCATGCGGACCTCTCCTTGCCATTCCAGGAGCCACGTGGCTTCGTCTTCCGGAACGGTGTGGGTTTCTTGCAGGAAGCACACCGCATATTTCCCCTCCCGCAGGAGCGAAAAATTGTCAAATCTACGGCGTGCCCCTCTGCCGCCGTTGATGTTGAGGCTGGCTATGGTTATCTTCATGGCAAAAGCATAGTGCAACCTCTACCTTAACCTATTGTGGGGGAGGGAGCGGAGTCTTTTGTTGAACTCCGCTCCCTCCGCAGCCCAGCGAGGAGTCCCTCGAGCTCGCGCAGCTCAAGGTGTTGCGCCTTTGTCAAGGGCCCGCCCGCGGCCAAGGTTTTAACGGCGGCGCGGACGGACCCCTTGATCAGCTCTGGCTCGGACCATTTTTCCAGGGCCAGTCGGGCTTGGTTGCAGCAACCCCGGCTCTGGGCCAAAAAGTCCCGGAGTTCCTTTGCAGGAATGAGGATGGTCTCGGCGGCGGCCGCGAGCAGATCCACCGCCTCGCTGGCGGTGGTCTCTAGGTTTTCACCCGCGTCCCCCAACGAGTCCCCGTCCTCCTCCGGGAGGTGGCCGCCAGCAGCCGGCCCATCGACCGCACAAGGTACGGCAAATGACCCGGCCGCTCCAACCGGCCCTGGCTCTGCCCCGATCCCACCCCCAGGATCGTCGGCAGAGGAGTCCCCACTGGGCTCTTTTAAAAATGGTGCTGGGTCGGGAAATGACAGCGGAAGGGGTTCCCCCTCCGCCCCAGGAACCGGGGAACAAGGAGAGACCCGGCCATAGGAAATCCCCAGGCTCTCCAAGTGCTCCAGCCCCACAGCAAGAGGCGAGGGTGGGTGTTCCTCCCCCTCCCCGCTGCCACCCCCCGGCCCAGCATCTACAGTGTCATAAAAAAGATTTGTTTCGGTTTCTGCAGGGTCGAGCGACTCCCGGGGGAAGTTGGGTATTGGCTGGGCGGGCTCAGGTTCGGCCTTTTCGGCCCCGCCTGCCTCAGTCCCCGGGACGCCCGGCCCGGCGGCAATGCATTCCTCCGCGGTCCCCACGCCCTCCACGACAGGCATCCCCGGGAGGCAGAGGCTGGGCAACCTCGACTGTCTCACCCTCCCCGGGGACAGACTCCTCCCGCCTACGGCGCTGCTTGGGGGCGCTGGTGGGGGACGCGGGACACGCGGCGGGCACCGACTCCTCCGCGGAGGGATGTTGTTCCCCCTCCGCCTCAACGGAGCGGCGCCTCCTTTTGTTGCTGGAGGTGCGCTGAGGTAGGGAGACCTCCATGTCTGCCGAGGCCTCCCGCTCCGCCCCCCCCTTTTTCTTTTCTTGCCCGCGCCCGGGCCCCTCTGCGGTGTTGTTCAAGGGCTCGGGCACGGGCTCAGGGCACCCCGCGCTCGCCGGTGGCTGGGTTGGGCCGAGCGCGGTGGTCAATCTTTCTGGCGCACTGAGGGGACCCGCCTCTAGATGTTTCTCCTTGTTCCGCGCCTTCTTTCCGTTCGGACGCTCTCCCTCCCCCCCGCCGGAGGCCCTGAAAACAAAGGCCTCCAACGATGCCCACGCACCTACGGCTCCCGGCACGCGGACGCAACTAGGGGGAGGGGTGGCGGCGGCGCCAGCCTTGGCCGCCTTTGGTGGTTTGGCGGCCTTGGAGGCGGGGCAGTTCTTGCGAACGTGCCCCACCTCCCTGCAGGCATGGCACCGCACGCCGTCCGACGTCCAAAAGACGCGGTAGGCAGTCCCCTCGTGCACCACATTAAAGTTCCCCTCCGTCGTCTCCTCCCGCGCCAGCCGGACAAAGAGCTGGCGGCGGAAGGAGAACACGTGGCGCAGGCTGCTCACCCTGAGGCCGAGCGGTATGGGGTTGATCCCCGACCTTACCTCCCCCAGTTGGTGTAGGTGAGGGAGGAGGAGCTCAGCGGGAACAAAGGGCGGGACGTTTGAAACGATGACCCTCTGCGCGGTGGCCTCGAGAGGGTCCACCGGCAGGAACGTCCCGCCCACCGTGAGCCCCTTTTCGAGGGCCAGGGACACCGCCCGCTCCGACCCCAGGAAGAAAACAGCCTTCCCAGACATTTTGGAGGCCGCGACAATGGCCGAGGGGCCGACTACCCCAGCCATCGCCCGCACGCACTCCTCAATGCTCATTGTGGGGTGAGTGTAGCTCTTGACCCCGTGTTTTCTGGTAATTAATCTGAATGGTGGCAGGGCAGCGGGTGGCGCAGGAGGTGCCGTGGAAGCGGTTGCCACCTGCGCATACGTCTTCGCTGGCCCTGCCGCCGGCGTGGATGGGGTCGCCATCACGGGGTCCCTTTAAGGGCTACACCCACCCCAAAGTCACAGGCCTTAATGGTCTTAATTGGCCTCTTATCTAAAAGACTGAGCAGAGGAGCTCTTAACGAGGCACCTCTCCCCTAGTTGGCAATTGGGGAGGGGCTTTGCTCCCTCTGCTCAGTTGTTTCAATTGTTTTGTTGGGTTTTTTTTAAATTTAGGAGGAAGGGGTCTCAGAGAGAGAGGGGAGAAACAGAGAGTAACGGAGAAAGAGAGAGGGGGGGGGAACTGCGAGGGCAGGTCTCCCCTCGCAGCTGTGGGTGGGTGCACTCCCCAGATGGCAAAACACACAAACACAGTCTTTGGATTGGTCTTCAGGTGGGGGGGAGAAGACGTCTTCACCTGGGGCAGCTAGAGCCACCAGGCACACACTCCTAACTGAAATCTTCAGCCTGGTAGCTCCAGCTATCCCAGGCTAGGCAATGGGGGGGGGGGTTCAGTTGTGTGAGGGGCCTAGTTGTAAGCAAGGCCCCCACACACACTTTACACACACACACACCCCCCGCGATGTTCCGGCCCTCAGTGGTCTTCTTTCCTCCCCCCACCGATATAACAAAGTCTTTTGGGAAATGCACCAATACACCCACCTGTAGAAATAGTAGAGTCTCCCTCCTTCCACACTGGATGTTGTTGTTGTTGGTCTTTTCCCCCTCTCTCCAACTCCTTGCAGAAATGTTAAAAAGTTGGAAAGTTTTCTTTTCTCCTCCTCTCCCTCTGGGTGAAAGTTGGTGGTGAAGCCCCTTCCTTCCTTCTCTTCCTGGGTTGTTCTCAGGGCTCTCCAGGCAGGAGCAAAAGTTGATAGCTGCTCTCCTCACTGCAGCTCAGCTCCAACTGAGCAGGACACGCCTCCACTGCTCCACAATTGGTCCTTGTGCATGAATCCCAAAAGGTTAGTTTCCAGGTGCAGCAGGTAATCAGGAAGGCGAATGGAATGTTGGCCTTCATTGCGAGGGGGATGGAGTACAAAAGCAGGGAGGTCTTGCTGCAACTGTATAAGGTATTGGTAAGGCCGCACCTGGAGTACTGCGTGCAGTTTTGGTCACCTTACTTAAGAAAGAATATACTAGCTTTGGAAGGGGTACAGAGATGATTCACTAGGCTGATTCCAGAAATGAGGGGGTTACCTTATGATGATAGATTGAATAGACTGGGTCTTTACTCCTTGGAGTTCAGAAGGATGAAGGGTGATCTTATAGAAACATTTAAAATCATGAAAGGGATAGACAAGATAGAGGCAGAGAGGTTGTTTCCATTGGTAGGGGAGACTAGAACTAGGGGGCACAGCCTCAAAATACGGAGGAGCCAATTTAAAACCGAGTTGAGAAAGAATTTCTTCTCCCAGAGGGTTGTGAATCTGTGGAATTCTCTGCCCAAGGAAGCAGTTGAGGCTGGCTCATTGAATGTTTTCAAGTCAAAGATAGATAGATTTTTAACCAATAAGGGAATTAAGGGTTACGGGGAGAGGGCGGGTAAGTGGAACGGAGTCCACGACCAGATCAGCCATGATCTTATTGAATGGCGGAGCAGGTTCGAGGGGTTCGATGGCCTATTCCTGTTCCTAATTCTTATGTTCTTATGTTCCCCATCCTCCCCCTCCCCTCCACCCCTCCATCCCTCGCTGTCAGAAACACAGACACTGACAGAGAGTGAGAGAGACACACACAGGCAGACAGACAGAGAGATAAGAGACACTAACAGAGACACATGGTGGGGGGGGTGGGGGGGTGGGCGTCCCAGCACGCTGTTGGAGGACTCCCGGTGCTGCAGTCAGTAAGTAGAAAATGTTTTATTTATTGATTTTTTTTAAATTAATTTTTTATTAATTTTTTTTGATTGATTTATTGGTTGATTTATTGATGTATTTTTCATTTATTATTGATGATGACTCTTTTTGTAAAATTGAAGTGTTTAATGTTTGTAAGCTTCCCTTTAAACCCCCACCCCCCCTCCCATTCCCTACGCCTGATTTTCTAAAGTGTAGACAAGGTTTTTTCAAGCGTACAAAAATCTTCACTTACTCCATTCTAAGTTAGTTTGGAGTAAGTTTTCACTGCCGAAACTTTGAAAACAGGCATAAGTGGACGGACACGTCCCCTTTTGAAAAAAAAATTCTGTACCAAAGTGAAACTGTTCTAACTGACTAGAACTGGAGCAAACTAAATGCCGAGAATTTGAATTTCTAAGATACTCCGTTCTACACCAGTTGCTCCAAAAAATCAGGAGCTATTGAGGCCGAAACTTGGGCCCAATATTACTGAAGTTACTGCATAATGTACCCCCTGGTATAACATCTTTTCGGTCGGTACCAATACTAATCCGTTCCCAGGTTCCTTGGTGGTGGTAGGACACCTTTCTATTACTGTGCGTATTGGTGGGGTTGTGTGCAGGGGTTTCTTCATGTGTGCTCTTAGTTTGGTGCCATTAATTGGGAGTGGAGAGTGTGGGACTGCGCACCCGTGTAGGCTAGAATCCCACCCCATCCCTTCCCCTTCATCTTGCCATTGCCTGGCGAAGGCGATCGATATGCCTGCGGAACAAATACTCTCTGATCCCCACATGCAAACATAAATTCCTTGTTCGGATTCCCACCATTTATCCCAACACACTTTTACTCCTCCCAGTGTCCCCGTGATGGTGCGGTATGTATCATTACCGAGTCTTTCCCAGTCCGATTCCTGGTCCCATGCATCCTTGCTGAGTTTTCTGAGCCACCACCATCTTCCCAGGGGAATGTTCCCTTTGCAAGTCAAATACACACGCTTTCCCTCTGTAGCACTGACTCAGCAGCGATGATCTGCATCTGGGGACATGGAAGTGACGCCTCCCCGTAGGTAAAACCTTCCTGGCTGGAGTAGCGGGTAGAATTAGATCCCAGCCACCCTGACCATCTTCCCTAGTGGGCGTAAACGGCGAGTTCTTCCACGTCGTGGGTGCCAACCCCGGCGGTTACGATTGGTGCTCTTCCTCCTGAACACCTGTAAATGAGGGATTCTTCCACGTTTCCTCAGTCGCTGCTGCTCATTCTTATCAGGAAGAGCAGAAATAGGAACTTTCTCATGCTGTCCTCTTTCCTGTAGGGGCACATGAAACAGATTGTCTAGCCCTGAGAAAGTTCTTTGGCTTGACAAAGGTGACCGAGTTCCAATGTTCAGGTTCATAATCTTTAACTGACTGGCTGTCTTATTCAGTTCCTTGTGGACTGATGTCTGCTTTTAACTTTATCTCAGTCGTTTTGCTTGTTATCTTACCGGTGCTTCCTTAATAGCCATACCAGTAGATTCTTCTTACTCCTGGGTATTACCCGGCCTGTGCCTCTTTTAATAGCTGCACAGGTAGATTATTTTCCTTACCCCAGTTAACTAATACATATATACTTATCATTATACACAATCTTACACTACTCTAAATTACTACTAAACATTTTTAAATCCACATTTATGCTATATATGTACATCTGCCACCCGTCTCTGGGTGGCCAGGTTAATTCCTGCCTTCTTTCTTTCTTCTTCTTCCGCTGGGTGTCCAGCGAGGTAGGTAATAGGTCGGTCTGCACCGCCTAACTCCAAGTACCCTGACTGGATGTGGGTTTGAGTCCCACACTATCTGGGGAACGTCCCCTCCGGTGCTGCAGCACACCGCTCCTTTGGGGGTGGCTCTCTGGTTCCTTTCTTCCCCTGGGGGACTCTCACTTGGTGGCTGGTCCATCGCTATCCCTTCTGGGGGTCCCTCGTTGCCTGAGGCTACCGGCTGGGTGTCCCTGCTCGCGGGCTGGTCTCTGACCTTAGGTGCCCTTTTGTGGCTGATCCCTCTCCCGGGGCTGAAGCATTCAAATTGGAGCGTTGGTGAACACGATGTTTTTGGCCGTGGTGTGCGGGGAGTCCTTCTTAAGGCTCCGGCTGCTGGGGGCGTGTCTGAGTCCCCAGCAGCTCCTCCAGTAACACAGTTCACCGCTCCTCCAGGTACAGTTTGTGGGTCTGCCACGTCCCCTATGGGATTTCCACAGTCGGGGACTGTTGGCTGGGGGTCCCTGTCTTTAGTGCAGTTTACCGTTTTTGGCTGTCCCGTACGTTTAGCTGCTGCCCCTGGGTTGAAAAGATTGCACTGATTTATGTGGAACCATTTTGTTCGGCGGGGCAATTTTATGGCATAGACCATGGGGCTTGCCTTGTCGACAATGTGGTACGGTCCCATGTACAGTGCCTCAAAGACCCCTACTCTAGCGTAGTTCCTTACCATAACCTGGTCCCCTATCTCCCATTCGTGGTGCTTGTGGGGCTCTAGCAGCAGTCGGTTGCTCCGATGCTGTTTTCCCATGTTGTTAGCAGCCTGCCAGTGAATCTGCTTGAGGTGTTCAAACAGATTCCTGACAAAGCTGTCCCGGTTCGCTTCCCTAAGCTGACCTTCCGTGAGTCCCGGGGCTAACACATGGGTGGGGGTTTGCATGGCTGTGCCGGTCATGAGCTCATACCGGGAATACCCCGTGCTCTTTGATTGGCTGACCCGGATCCCCATGGGGACTAGTGGTAGGACCTCTACCCACCCTTTGGGTGAGTCCCCTGTCTCTTTGCGCAGCCTTTCTTTGATGGTACGGTTTAAAAGCTCCACAGGCCTGGATGACTGTGGGTTGTGGGCGACATGCCATTTTCCCTTGATGCTGAGTACCTTAAGGGTCTCCTGCATCACCTGCCCGGTGAAGTTGATCCCTTGGTCGGACTCCATGTATGGTGGTAGTCCCCATCGAGAGAACACCTCTCTAACCAGGATCCTAGCTGTTCCCAGGGCAGTGGCTGTTCGGCATGGGAAGGCTTCCACCCATTTAGTGAATACATCCACCAAGACTAAGCAGTACTTGTAACCTCCTTGGGCAGTGTGGAAATGTATTTTTATCTAAGCTGATACCATACGGTATTTGTGTGCCCCTTGCAATATATATCAAAATGGAGTCCTGGTCTTTCCAGGACTTTCTGCTTTTTAGCAGTCAGCTTACATAAACAGCTAAACCTGGTTTGAGATGGCTGATAGCCATCAGACAGCTAGGAGACAAATCATGCTGAGACAAGTACCCCCCCATGGTGCTCTCCCATTGTCTACACGACACCAGTTCCATGTCACCCCACCTTTCCTATGTACTCCATTCCACCAGCCACTATCTCTTGTAGAGACCTCATCCTTTTGATGTAAACGATAAACTGACCAGGAAATTGAACAATCCTGACACAATACAAGACAGGTGATAGCCCATTACATATGATTCATGGAGTAATGGCCAGCTGGCCAACTGATAACCCTGACAAAAGGAAATATCTGTAAACCATGTCAGGACCAGGATATAGTAATTAACTCTTTATCTGTATTCACTGACTGTGAGACAGAGCAATACACAGGGAGAGGCCATAACTTGGGTTTTATTGTATAAATATCTTGTGAAACTGTACCATTTCGGAGGTGTTCACTTAGCCCTTGACTGAGTGTAACCTGCCCCTTGCTAGCAAGCGAATTAAAGAAACTTCTGCCGGAGCTGTAAGTGTCGGAGTCATTCTTTTCGGAGGTCGAGATTTCGACAGTTACTTCTTGGAGGTTCCACCGAGATGCATACTCTCTGTCCTGTGAGTAAAACGGATACAGGCATAGTGCCTCTCCAGTGAAAGGCTTCAGTGGCCAAACAAGGTGAGCCTTTTGCTCACAAGAGGTTTCTTCACTGTTGAATCGCATATGTAATCTGTTGTCCACAAGGGAGATACTGCAATCTACAAGACTCGGCATTTAAAAGCTAAAGGTATTTTTTATAACCATTTCTTTCTCAGCTCGCCAGCAGAAAAGAACAGGTTCTGGAAAAATCTCGAAACATCCGGGGAAGGTTTCAGTAGGTAAGGGAGCGCTAGTCGATCGAAAAGGGTTCCAGGTTCTTATGTGATAAGATTTTTATTGTTTTTAATTCGGAAGGGGTTCTTATGTGATAAGAGTACAGGAAAAAAAAAGAAAGCGCAATCGATCAAAGATTCTTATGTTATAAGAGTTTGGGTATGGAACCATAAGTTTTATCAGTTTTTTATTAGGATAAGTTAAGGACTCGGTCTGTAGTGGCGTACAACGCAGACTGAGAATATTGTTTGTTGTCCTTGTTATACTGTTGTGTGCAATACCTTTGTGAGAGATTGCCATTAGAGAAACGGGAAGAGTCACTAGGGAAAATTGTGATTCGGGAAAAAAAACCCACAAGGATTGATTAAGAAAAGAAACAGTAACTGATTGATCAACTACGGTTGGTTCATGCCAACATATCTCACACACCCAGACTGAGCCCGAATTAAGAGCCTTTTCAGGCCACGTAACGGATAGGAGAAGTGGGCGTAGAGAACTCGGTTGGCCGAAAGGATTGTGAGATCAGAAACTGTGGAAAATCTTAATCATCCAGAATAGGTGCCGGAGCAAGTTAAAACACCACAAAAGGCACACCAGCCTATGTCATGCTCCAGAATTGTGGTCAGTCTTCAATTGACCAAAGAAACAAAAACCGGTAAAGTGGACTAAGGGTGAAAACAGGCCATTTCCACCCGATGGTTCATTTAATTTAGAGAGAACAACATGTCTAGAGGAGTGTCTTATAAACAGAGATCCAGGTAGAAGGAAAAAAAAAGGAAAGTAATAGAAAAGGCCTGGGTTCCGATTCTTCAAGCCCATGTAAAATTAACAAAGTAAATCAAATGTAAAAAAAAAAGAGAACCTGATCGTGACTTATGGATTCAAAAAAAAAAATAAAGCTAGCAAAAAAAAAAGCTTTATTGAATGGAGAGAGACTTTTGTGAATGTCTTGTCTTTGAATGAGAGTGCGTGAATGTCTTGTCTTTGAATGAGAGTGCTTCTGTGTTTCTTCCTTGTGTCTGGAAACCTGTTTGGAAAGGTTGTGGAGCTGCCTGTTTGTTTTAGCTCCACCCGCTTTTTCAAACAAAGTGAAGTTTTTTAACCCTTCACAGTGTTGTCCTGCATGTGGGAAGTTTAAGACATTTTAAGTTAGAAGCGTAGGTGTGGATTTATTCGGATAAGAGGTTACGGAGCTAGGAAATGCACAAAGGATAGGTTTGTTGAGACATGGTCCCAGTGGTTAAAAGTTGTAATGCCTTTTTTTTTTAAAAAAGCCTTTGTGGGTCTCTCAAGGTGCAGGCTGGGGGAGTACACTCTCATTGTCCTTGGTGTAAAATCTTGGTACAAAAGCTTCTAGCTCAGTAAGAGGATTTTTTTAGATAAAGAGTGGCAGTACAATATTTGAATTGGGATTTTGAGATATTTCAGGTGATCTCCTTGATCAACATTTTGGGTGTATTGGAAAAATCTTGGGTTTGGAAGCCTTTTAATAAGATTATAAAACAAGTACTTTACATTCTGTGATCTGTGAATCACCATAAGCATAAATGAGAAGTCCGTGTAACACACAGATTCGTCCAGTTCAGAAGCCCACACAAATGGAGGTTTGTCCATGACCTACGAGCTGTGAATTAAT
Source organism: Pristiophorus japonicus (assembly GCF_044704955.1). Lineage (NCBI taxonomy): Eukaryota > Metazoa > Chordata > Chondrichthyes > Pristiophoridae > Pristiophorus > Pristiophorus japonicus. The sequence goes on from NC_091985.1 coordinate 73,501,430, forward strand.
CTACTATATTCTCACAATGCTTAAAGGATGTGGAATGAAGTATCCCAGAATGCTTTCCAGAGTCTTAAGCAGTCCCTCACTTCAGCACCAGCCTTGGGATTACCAGATTACACTAAGCTATTCAACTTATTTGTGCATCACAAGTCGGGTTTTGCACAATCTGTTTTGACTCAGTTACATGGGGACAGGCAGCGACCGGTAGCATATTTCAGTACCCAACTAGACCCAGTGGCACGCGGACTACCAGGATGTCTTCCTTCGTTGGCAGCAGCTTATTATGCTATGCAACAGGCTCAGACAATAACTCTAAATCATCAGACCATTTTGTATATCCCACACTCTGTCGAGATTTTACTTACTAAGTGTGCCACCCAACACCTAACCGCCACAAGAACCACTAAATATGAAGTCGAACTGTTATCAAATCCGAACCTTATCAAAAGATGGAGTACCTTAAATCCAGCCACTCTACTCCCCACGGAAGACGACGGCGAACCCCATTCATGTGAAATGGTAACCGAATTAGTGACTAAACCACGTATCAATTTAACAGATGTAAATGTGTAACCCTGATCTAGTGTACTATGTTGACGGATCAGCTCTACGAAATGATAGGGGCCAACCTAAAGCGGCTTATGCAATTGTAACTCAGTTTAATGTTGTCGAAACAGCCTCTCTTCCAGACTCCTTTTCAGCCCAACAAGCTGAATTGTTTGCGTTAACTCGAGCCTGTATTCTGGCTGAAGGACAAACAGTTAATATCTACACTGACTCCAGGTATGCTTTTGGGGTATCACATGACTATGGACAAATTTGGAAGATTCGCAGGTACCTGACTTCTTCAGGAACCCCTATCAAAAATGCAGAACAAGTGGAAAATCTCCTGCGAGCCATTCAATGCCCCTTGAAACTTGCCATTATCAAATGCCAAGCACATACAGCCCAGTCGAATGAGGTGGCACTTGGGAATGCCAGAGCTGATAATGCAGCTAAGTCAGCAGCTGTCAAAAGGGGGGATGCAGGTGTCATTGAAAAGGGGGGATGCAGGTGTCATTGAAAAGGGGGGATGCAGGTGTCATTGTTCCCACTAAGGAACAATAATTGCTCAGACCCGCCACCCACTATTAATGATATGCTGGCCTTTCAGACACAGGCCAGTACGGAGGAGGTGGTGACCTGGACGAAGGATCAATGTTATAAAAATCCAGAAGGAATATGGGTTCACCACGACGGCCACGTGGTGGCGCCCAGATCCTTACTTCCATGGATTGCCTGATGTGTTCATACATTCACATATGCAGGCAAAGGGGGATTGGCAGATTATATTTTGGCAACTTGGTATGCACCAGGTATTTCGGCAATTGCAAAACAAATCTGTGAAAATTGTGTTACCTGTCAGACAATGAATCCAGGTAAGACGGAAAGAGTAGAATCTGCCTCCCACCCAAATCCAGTCGGGCCTTTTGTACATTTACAAATGGATTTTATTGAATTACCTATGTGTATGGGATTCAAGTATGTATTAGTTTTGTAGATGTGTTCTCTAGATGGATTGAAGCCTTTCCATGTAAAAAGGCCGATGCCACTACTGTTGCTAAATGTTTGTTAAAGGAAATCGTACCGCGCTTCGAAATTCCTGCTAAGCTTTCTAGTGATAACGGGTCACATTTCACGGGAACGGTTATAAGAGAAATGTGTAAAGCTTTGCAGATTAATCAACGTTTTCATTGCAGTTATCATCCACAATCAGCTGGACTTGTTGAACGATATAATGGAATGCTTAAAAATAAGCTGGCAAAACTATGCAATGACACTGGACTGAAATGGACAGAACTGCTGCCCTTAGCTTTGATGGTAATGCGATCTGCAACCAACAGAACAACAGGCCTGTCACCGCATGAGATAGTTATGGGACGTCCCCAACGACTACCTTTTACAGCACCATTTACTGCAAAACAGATGGACATCCACAAAATGGAGGAAAATATGTTGAATTATTGTACTGCACTAACCAAATGTATTTCCAGCTTTCATTCACAGGTAAAGGAAGCCCAAGTCAAGCCAGCGGAAGGGAAGTGTCATAACCTGGAGCCAGGGGAATTCGTTTACATCAAGATTTTTAAAAGAAAAAGCAGTCTACAGCCAAGATTCGAAGGACTATACCAGGTCTTGCTGGCGACCAATACTGCAATCAAGGTAAAGGAAAGACCAACATGGATCCACGCATCCCATTGCAAACGGGCACCCAACCAGGAGGAAGGGACGAAGGAATCAGAGGAACAGAAAAAGGAAGACTGAATAAGGAACTGTATGGACTATGGGGACTGATGGTGCTGGGCTTGACAGGGTTTTACTTCGCATTATTGATTACACCAGGGGTACAGACCCGCCACCGAAGGGAATTGCACGTAAACGTGTTTATGGCACCGAGTCATAGGTATGCTCAAGAAAGAAACTTGTCGAGTTGTTGGATATGTTCCCATGTACCTGTCCACTCCGAAGGGGGTATTCCCCTGAGATCTGTCCCCTTTAATGAATCAGAAATGGTAGAATGGTTGACAGTGCAAAATAGGACAAACCTAACTAAGGGGCCAGAAACGAAGGAGCAAACAGAATGGAGGTCGGCAGGGTATAAACTTACAGCCTTCCAGGGATGGTACCAGCCCAATTATGATAATAACCATCAGCCTTACTTCCTAAGCATTACTCCCAGAATAGAAAATCCCGAAGGTATAATATGCCTATGAGTAATGAGACTAAAGGACCAGAAATGGGACGCAGCAAGTGTTCCCAAATGACTAAATGGCAAGCCACAACTAATCCCACTGAGAGAAAGATAGCAACCGTTGGCTGGACAACGGTCCATAACAAAGCCCCAGGTGAAGGGTGGGAAGGTGAGACCACTCGAGTAGGGATAGTGCGAAAGGACCAGGAGCTGACGCCCTATAATTGCACCTACTTTATTTGTGGCCATAAAGCCTACCCATGGTTACCAGCCAACTGGACAGGGTCCTGTTACTTAGGATATGTGGTACCCCTTATCAGATCAGTAAAGACTCTAAGGGAGGCCTATGGAAGTCACAGATTTAAATGGGATTTGACGTGGCTAAACGGAATATTCAAGGTAATGGTGCCACTCTATGGAATAGCATCGACCGAATGGCAGTTACGGGAACTGGCTAACTTAGTCGAATCAGTAGCCAACGCAACTTCCCAAGCCTTTGAAGGGATAAATGACGAAATGGTAGCTATTCGAACAGTGGCTCTCCAAAATCGTATGGCCTTAGATTATCTCCTAGCCAAGGAGGGAGGGACATGCGCATTAATAGGTGGAGAATGCTGTACGTATATCCCAGGTAAATCAGAAGAAATCGGCAGTCTAGCTGAATACATCAGGAAAAAGGTAATAGAGTATAAACAGACAGTTGGCCAGGACGGTATCACCTTGTGGGGTTGGGCATCGGGATGGTTGGAATCCCTAGGGAAATCTGTGGTACAGGGTTTGATCATATTCCTGCTGATAGTCTTCGCCCTGTATCTATTATTTGTCGTTGTTAAGTGTTGCTGTGCCAGGGTGGGAGAAACTATGTTACCTACCAAGACTACGACTAGAGTTATGGTAGCAACAACTGCTGAAGGCTCTTGTGTGGAAATGGAAATGGAGAGACTGTACAAGATCAGAATGGATTGAGTTGTCCTTGTGAAGGACAAAATGGGGGAATGTGGAAATGTATTTTTATCTAAGCTGATACCATACGGTATTTGTGTGCCCCTTGCAATATATATCAAAATGGAGTCCTGGTCTTTCCAGGACTTTCTGCTTTTTAGCAGTCAGCTTGCATAAACAGCTAAATCTGGTTTGAGATGGCTGATGGCCATCAGACAGCTAGGAGACAAGTCATGCTGAGACAAGTACCCCCCCATGGTGCTCTCCTATTGTCTACACGACACCAGTTCCATGTCACCCCACCTTTCCTATGTACTCCATTCCACCAGCCACTATCTCTTGTAGATGTAAACGATAAACTGACCAGGAAATTGAACAATCCTGACACAATACAAGACAGGTGATAGCCCATTACATATGATTCATGGAGTAATGGCCGGCTGGTCAACTGATAACCCTGACAAAAGGAAATATCTGTAAACCATGTCAGGACTAGGATATAGTAATTAACTCTTTATCTGTATTCACTGACTGTGAGACAGAGCAATACACAGGGAGAGGCCATAACTTGGGTTTTATTGTATAAATATCTTGTGAAGCTGTACCATTTCGGAGGTGTTCACTTAGCCCTTGACTGAGTGTAACCTGCTCCTTGCTAGCAAGCGAATTAAAGAAACTTCTGCCGGAGCTGTAAGTGTCGGAGTCATTCTTTTCGGGAGGTCGAGATTTCGACAGTAGGGGCCCGATTTGGATCGTTTGCCAGGGTCCCTCTACCCTCCTGATATGTCCCATCAACACCTTCTTTTCTGGGGGTCGGGGTTGTTGGCCGCGCACACCAGACAGCTAGCACAGAACTCGCGGACGTCTTCCCTGAGTCCTGGCCACCACCCTGCCTGTTTCACTCGTTGTCAAATGGTCTCAGGTCGGGGTGTTCTGCTCCTGGACCCTCGTGGGCCAGCTGGAGGAACACTCTCCGGTGTTGTTGCGGTACTACCCATTGCTCCCTACTGAACAGCATGCCTTCTTTAATGGCAATTGCTACGGTGCCGTACGGGCCGTCTACCTTTTCCCCTTTTGCTAGCGTGTTCAGGACAGTTTTGAGGACGAGGTCTTGGGTCTGGACCGTTTTTAGGTCCGGGGGCAAAGCTATCCCTGCCGTCCCTATCCTGCCCCTGACTGCTGTGATGGGTCCTGGATTGTACGGATCCCAGAGCTTGCCCGTGCAGGCACCTTGCTTGGCTAACATGTCAGCCTGCCGGTTTCACTCACTACGGGGTTCTGTGGTGGAATGTGCCTTCACCTTATGTATGTAGATATTCCCTTCCTCCCCTACGGCTTTCATGATCTTTTCCAGTAAGGGCTTAATTGTCAGGGGTCTCCCGTCTACGGATGTGTATCCGCGGCGGGACCAGATAGCCAGGTACTCCTTACACGAATTGCATGTGAACATACGGTCCGAGTACTGGGAAGTTTAATCGACAGGGCAATGCCTGCCTCGGGGTCATAACCTCCGCAGCCTGTGAGCCGTTCACCTGCAGATACTGTGCTTGAACCATCCACATAGATCTTTCGGCCTGTGGGGTGTAACCCAGCCAGAAAGCCTATGTTAATTTCCCATACGCCTTCTAAGGAACACCGGTGGGCTGTCCCTGGATAAATCGTGTTGGCTGCGAGTCTTGGCTCGCAGAGACCCTTTACCCCTAGGTCCATTTGGGAGAGGAGCAGGGTCCAGCGAGCAATGCGGGCATTGCTCACTGTCCCGTCCTTAATTCTCCCGTCCAGGAGTACTTAGGTGGGCGTATGGTGGGTAAGGAGTATGATAGGGAACCCCCTGTGAAGATCAGTGATCTTTTCACTGCCTAGTGAGTGGCTAGGAGGTGCCGCTCACAGTTGGAGTATTCCTTCTCCACATCCGTGAGTATCCTGGAGGAGTAGACCACTGGTCTCAGCCGGCCGTGCCGCTCTTGGAGCAGTACTGCACTCAGGCTGTCCCCATTGGTTGCGACCTCCATGAAAAACTCTTTACGCCCATCTATGACCCCTAGAGCTGGCATGGTCTGCAGGTCTTTCTTGAGTTGGATAAATGCTTCCTCGCAACCTTTGTCCCATTCCCACTTAACTCCCTTGTGTAGAAGTCGGAGCAGAGGGGCTGCGATGGCTGCATAATCCTCAATGAAGTCTCTGAAGTACCCGATTAGCCCTAGAAAAGATCTTACTCCTGTTACTGTGTTAGGGGCAGGTAACTTATGCACTGCTTCCCTTCTAGCTTTGTCTATGGCTCTTTCCCCAGCGCGCACAGCCAGTCCCAGGAATTTTACTTCCTTCAGGCCGATCTGTGCCTTCTTGGAATTGACTTTAAATCTCTCTTCTTTCAGCAGCTCTAGCAGCTCAGCCAGCAGTGGGCCATGCTCCTCCCCCTCATCGGTGAACAGGAGCAGGTCGTCCACATACTGTACTAATTGCTGGGGTCTGCTGAAACTCTTTAAACAGTTGGCCATACACTGATGGAAAATACTGGGGCTGTTGTGGAAGTTCTGAGGGAGGTAGTTCCAAGTGTATTGCTGTCCTTTAAAGGTAAAAGCAAACTTGTACTGATCTTCCCTTCTTAAAGGTATGGACCAGCACCCGTTGGAAATACCCAGCACCGTGAAGGTGGTCGCAGTGGCTGGGATACTTCCAATGAGGTCGGCGACAGCAGCAACGGTGGGTGCACAGGCAGGGATGTTACAGTTGAGTACTTGATAGTCCACCGTGGACTTAACCAGCCACGATGGAGAATTCACACATGTGGCTATTGGTCTCAATACCACCTGTTTAACCAATGAATCCAAGGCTGTTTCCATGTCTGCCTCCGTCTTCCTGGGGAAGTTGTACTGTTTCTGTGGTCGGGTCATGGGGTCCCCATCTATACTAACCTCAACTCTGTTTATTCTCCCACAGTCGTGTTGTGAGTGGCAAAAGCTGCAAGGTTTTTCCTCACATACTCTTGATATTCTACAGGGGTGTTACTGACCAGTGATTCAAGTTCGTAACTCTCCTTTGGTTTCATGGTGCACACCGTCCCTTTTCCAGGATAACCATCACCTCACTCTCCTGTCCCTACAGGATTGACCCCCAAAGACAGTGGTTTCTTAAATGCACACAGATGGACAGGCTGCACCTGTCTTAGTCATGGTTTTGGTTGGGAGGAAGTAGATGAGATTTCGGTACCGGTGGCGGTGTAGAAAAGGGGAGAGAGAGAGAGAGAGAGAGAGAGAGAGACGGCAGCCAAAACTGCCTCTCTTGTACTTCACGCTAAAAATCCAACTGTCCTTCCCCTGAGGCTGTCCAACTGAAAAGCAAAATCAAGTCTGCGCTTATTCCTTTGTCAACTGGGCTGTACCTCGATGTGTGGTTCCAATAAATCTGTGGTCAAATAGCTTTCAATGGTCTGAAACCCCGGCCACTTTACTCAATGTCTCACTGATGGGTTCCCATTCCATGACAAAAAGCGCCCATCAATCATGATGTTCCTGCTTTCAGCCATTCTCATTCCCGCCCAGCTGATGTGTATTCAAGTTAAACATGTTGGGACCTGCCCCAGGTCAGTGCTGTCTGCTCTCTGCAGTAACAGAAAATGTGTCCAAGCAATGTCAAAAAGTTTGAGTTTTTGCCAAATCTTACACATTGACTGCCACTGAGAAAGCTGTCCTCATCCTGGTCTGAGGCTCGAGGTCTGGTTGAAAGAGGTGGTGGAGCTCTGTGACCATGTCCTTGCTGAAGCGCAGCCTTCGAACACACTGTTCCTCAGTGAAATTGATGTAGGAGAACTGCTGCTCAAACACCCTGGGAGGGTCAGGCCTCCTGTTGATAGCCATGTGGGGCCTCCGACCTCTGGCCACATTTTGAAGCTGTCATTGTCAGCGGTAGGGGCGAAACCAGGAGGCGAATGCCAATTTTTGTTCTGGGGCGCTGCACACGGTGATGACGTCAGCATTGCTGGGTGCAGCAGAGCGGGCCGCTAGGTGTTATCTCCGCCGCCAAACCCACATTGAATTTAGTGGGAGGCGTTGTTCTTGTTGCGCCCAGTCGCATACTCATTTACGCCCCGCTAGCATCCCCTGGAGGCATTAACGGGAGGCGCAAAGTAGCCCAATTTCTCCCCTGAATCTTTTTCACAGTTATCCTCTGAACCTTTTCCAAGGCCAGTGTATCACCCACCATGTGAGGGGACCAAAACTACTCCAGGTGAAGTCTAACCACCCACCTGTATAATAACAGAATGGTGCCCTTTGACTTGTACTGAATGGTTCTATTAATACAACCCAATACCCTGTTAGCTTTAGCTTTAACATCTCTGTAATGGCCATGAACCTTCAGTGATCTGTGCATAATACTAGATCCTTTTTTCTTTCAACTACTTTCAGTATCTTTCCCTGTTAATGATAAATGTATCCTGTGTTGGTCCTAGTAACATGCATGACACTACATTTATCTAAGTTAAATGCCTTTTTCACTGTATGGCGCATTCCACAAGCGCAACTACATCTCTTTGTATTAGATTGCACTCCTTTAATGTCTTAACCCTTGCACAGATTTTAGTATTGTTGGGGTAAAAAGACTTCTCTTCCTCAAGTTGGACTTCCTGATATAAGGAATCGACACCCGCCCGCCTGTATAGCGACCACGGAATCACTCAAGACAAAAACTTCAGTTCAATTCAAGCATGCTAGGGAAGTGTTCCAATGAACACTTCAAAATACAAGGCTTTCTACATGCACAGTTGTACAGTTTTTCGAGGTGTGCGACCCTCCTACAAAACCACCAATTGGCCTACTGCTATCAGTGAAGTTACATTGATTTGTTGACCCTTATCAGACTGACTGTGAGTGGTTCCCCCGATCTGTCCATCTCCCATCACATGTCACTCTTCTGGAATATGTTCAGTGGTGTCAACTTTGCCTCAGTTCCTCATGACGTGTTGATTAATTTGTTTTCCAGGGTGGTGCCTCCTTATCCCTCTCCCAAGAACTCTAGTCAAAACTACCAGTCAATACCATCCTGTTCCCATGCTGCTACAATCTGTTCCCAAACATTTTACTGTCATTGTTCTGTACTGAATGTGTAAGTTTCCATCGGTCAATTACAATCCCTACCGTAAGACAGAGGAAGTCCCGATTCCTCAGAACCTCCTAATACTGATAAGCCCTACAATCTGGACCATGTGTCAGATCAATTCACTACCTTCAGTATCCACTTTAGTGACAATTTTTTATCCCCTTACAAGTATCATCTGCAAACTTATTGACCAAACTCCTGACACCACTGTTCAGGTTATTCATAAAAACAGTGAACAGTAGCAGGCCTAGGACCAATCCTTGAGAGACACCGCTAGTTATTTACCTTTAGGCTGATCCAAGTTTTTAGCTGTGGGATTGAAGCCAATTCCAAATCCAGCGTATTAAATTCCCACTGATGCCATAAGAATCTATCTTGTGTAGTAATCTAGTGTGAGGTTCCTTATCAAAGGCTTTCCCTCATCCATTAACCTAGTAACTTCATCAAAAAACTCAATCAAGTTTGTAAGACATGACCTTCATTTTCGAAAACCATGTTAAGTATTTCTAACGACCCCTTCTCTTTCCCAAGTCTGGCTGCAGGAAGGTGTCCAAACTTCTGCTACAGTCTCTTTGGAAAATTTCCTTCCTCCCACAACAGCAATACAACACAGAAGCAGTGGATGACAGCCACACAGAAAACCAGCAATGTACCTTTAACTGCAACAATCCACCTGAAGGGAAGATGCATTCCAAGCAGTGCCCATTTTATATCTGCAATATTATTCAGACACTCCACATGCATTATGGGAACAACCCTGGTTAACAAAGCTCAGGGCCTTCATAGCTTGGCACACAACTGGTATACAAGCTCTAGCTGCCACAGAAACTTCTAGGTAGCATTATCATGTGCACTGCAAATTGAATGCTTCAAAGGCCTTAGCGCTCCATAATGTGAAAACCTTTGTTTGATGCACAGCAACACGCAGGCAATGACTATCTCCAACAAGACATATTATAATATGTATTAGATAAATGCCATATATATTGGGAGACCCTATGGTTTTACACAGCCAAAACTTGATTGTGTAAGTCCATAGGATCTCTTAATATATGCAGTGCCGTTGAAAATCCAGGAGATGGCACTCTCTGATTAATTAAGTACTTTTGTGGTATAATGCAGTAATATCTATCAATATTGGTATCGAGTTGGTCAATGGTGTTTTGTATAACATTACAAAATATTCATCAAGAGTACAAAAATGACTGATTTTGATCCAGAGGACAATGTCTCTGTTATTTTGGGTTGTTTGTAACAGTAACAACTGATGTTTTCCTAATGTTATCACTTCAGAAGAATTTTATACACACAAACAATAACTTGCTGTATTTAAAACAGAAAACTATGCTGCTTGTTTTTTGAATCATATTTTAGTTGAAAGTGCAATTGTCGATGGACCGAGTACTAGATCAAGGTCACGTGCCGTCAACATTTGTAGTCTCTAACAGCGTCAAACAAGATTGTGTTCTTGGTCCAACCCTGTTCAGAATACTGTGGTATTGCTCAGATATTCAAGAACCCTCCACAACCTTCTGACTCACAGGCAAGAGAACTACCACTGAACTGGATATTCATCGTGATTTAAATTAGTGTCCTTCAATTGCAAAACATGAGTCGTAAGATAGAAATCAAAGCATACGTATTAACTAATATATTGATGCTGCATTCACACTTTGCCATCTACTTCTCTACATAATTAGTTCTTATTTTTCCATACTTACATCTACTGCAGTAGTCTTTACTGACACTGTAACAATTACACAACGCCCGAACCTCACCTAGATGGTATGTGGATTGCAAATTAAGAAATACATGAGAAAGGATAGTGGAAAACGTGTCACATCGACCCCAAAAATAGTTGTCCTGTGCTCAGGGCCAGCCTTAAGAGAAAATGATGCCCTGGAAGAACTTGTATTTTGACGCCCTTTCTTTGAGTTTAAGTACGTATTAGCAAAAGTTTCAGAAATATAGCTGTAATCTCAAAAGATTTTTTTATAATTTAAATAATAAACAATGTCATAAAAATTACATTATAGCCAAGTGACAAATAAACAAAACATTAAATTAAACACAAAACTAATAAATAATAAAAAACTTTGTTCACCAAGATATTTTGAGCCACATTATTCTCGATAGACAGGATGACCGACGAAGATAGCCTATCATCTTTCATGGTCAATCGCAAATATCTTTTTATGAGCTTCAACTTAGAGAAACTCTTTTTGTTGCTTGCCACCGATACTGGCATGGTTAGCAGGATCCTGAGTACTATCCATGTATTTGGGAACTTGCTCTACAGTCCATTGGAAGCAGACTTGAGATAGTCAAGTTTTTCGCAGAGGTCGACGCCGTTACTGCCAGACCCTCTTGGCCATGGCGACCCCATGACCATGGCGCACTGGGCCAGTAAGACTGGTATGCCTGCACTCTTAGCTGTGCCATGAACTATAGCAGGGGTTCTCAACCGGGGGGTCTGTGTGGCTCGTGAGAAGGTTGCAAGTCCTGCTCGCGGATCCCTAGCTGACACTACCCTCCGCCCAACACCACCTCTTATCACTGGCTGGCAGCAATGCCCTTTGCACCCTTATTTATAGCGGGAGGACGGAGCTGTGGGAAACAGCTCAGTGCAACCAATTGATTGAGGGCAAGGAGAGCAGAGCCTATCAGAAGTTGGGAGTACCTCACCCTGCTACAGTGTAGCTCATGCGGCGCCAGCTCGCGGAGCCTGAGCCCGGGTTGTCCGCAGCGCAGCCGCAACATGTCCTTAGATGTGCATGAGTGGTCGGGACCTATCGCCCTGACTGAGGTGGACGAGAATCCGGTGCAGCCCCTCCATGATAAATATGACAACGGGACATAGATGTGCTGCACCCAGCCCAGGTACTGACAGCAGTGGAAAGCCGAACACACAGGAACCGTTACAGAGCCTGGATCGTGCAATAAGAGACAAAAAAAGGATTAATTAATCTGCGTGTAAAGTGTCTAATGTCACATGTGAGAATCAATCCAGCTGCTGGAAATTAATCATACTGATAGGGAGTGGGGGGGGGACATTGTCAGGCTAACCTTATCATTGGGCTACATGTCATGTGCTGTGGTATTACTTTCAGCTTCTGTTATTATTAAAACTGGATTTCAATTTTGTAACTATTGGAAAGAAAACTGAACAAATACTGAAATATTTCTTTAGAAGTGACTGCAGTGGAAGCATTGTTTATTTTGCTGTTACTAAGCTGGCTGCCATTTTCTTATACGGCGTCTGGGCCTCCTGCATGATCCCGTTTGACTGTTGGTCGTAAGCATTCCAGCAATTAAAAATTGACAAACCCCTTTGGGAATTTTGATACTTTAAAAAAAATGTTGGATATTAATATTTTTATCAATTATTTTTATTAGAAACATGCAGCTCTTTGTGGGATACATTATTTATAATTTTATGATTAAAGTTGGAGCAAATTTCTCAGGACATTTCCTGCCCAGCTGCGAGCTCAGAAATTTCCCAGTCACAGGGCTCAAAATTGGCCAGGAATTGCTCCGTTTTTCTTTGGAGAAAATTGATTTTTCTGGAGTATCTTAAAAATCCACATTTTGCGCATTCAATTTTCGCTAATGTAAGTGAGTTAGTTAGGATTTTTTTAGTTTAGTTTTTTTTTCAAAAGGGGGAGTTACCTGCCAGCTACGCCCGTTTTGGCCATTAAGGCCACTTTGGCCAGCTAATAGTTACTACAAACTAGCTTAGGCCAGCGTATGTGGCCACTTATGAAAACCCTTGCGGAGAGTTAAGAAATCAGCGCAGATAGGTACATCGGAGGCCAGCAGAACTTAATGACTTGATTAAAGAATGTGAATAGGATCAAAGAGCTATACAGGACATCATATGACAAACTTCACAAAGTTAATTTACTATACAACAGAAGCATTCATGGAAGCTTAAACTACAAAAATAAAAGAAGTATAAGATAGTTGAATTAAATTGCCCTAATCTCATAACTAATTTAAACAACTATTTGTTTGCAATGATTATACTGGGCCAAAATTGAGCTCATTTTATCTAAATAAAGTCTATTTCAATAAATAAGATATTCTCTCAGTGTTCCTCCGTCACTTATGTTCTTCTTTCACAATAGCATCAGGTAACTAGGCTTGACAAATGGTCACCACTATTCAAGAGACAAAACATATTTACATAATTTTTTCAAAATATCCAAATAAAAAATAGAAGTAAGTCCTACCCTACCTTCATCTTCAGCCCGGGAAGGCAGTGGGCCGGCCTGTGCGGTAGACCACTCGGCCTGGGATAGGGGCGGGACGCACCAGCGGCCGGTATGATAATGATCATCATCATCATCCCACTTTTCAAAGTGATTTGACGGACTCAAATGGATATATTCCAAATAATTGTGTGTATAGTCTTTCCCAACAACAAAAAAAAATACCTTTTCTCAAACGGCACGATCTCGATGTCCGGTCCAAACGAGGCCTTTTCTCCTACACCACGAACATTTCTCCTGCTTCTGTCTCTCAGGCCAGGCATACCTCTAACTAGCATCAATTATGCAAAATTCCCATGCTGCAGCACGTTCACGCACATCTTAAGCCCGGGAAGGCAGCGGGCTGGTCTGTGCGGTAGGCCACTCGGCCTGGGATAGGGGTGGGTTGCACCAGCAGCATGTGATGATGTTGATGATGATCGGGTCCCACACTGCAGCATGCACACTGAGAGGCTGGGGGCAGGAGCTACTGCGCATGTGCACACACTCCAACGCACACGTGCAGACGTCCCGGCACTGTCTTCAGCACGGGACACTGGCTCCGCCCCTGACCCGACTGGCCACGCTGCGTGAAGACCCGGGAGAGGCCAGACAGCGTCCAAAGTGGGGACCGAATTTTTTAGAGCACTTTTGCACGCAGAAAGTCGCCGCATCTCCGGTGAGCGCGCCGAAAAAAGTGCATTCCTCCAACTCTGGCATCTTGTGCATTCCACATTTCCTTCACCTCACTGTTGGCAGCTGTACCTTCAGCTGTCTAGTCCCCAAGGACTGGAATTCCCTCCCTAAACCTCCCCGCCTCTTTCTCCTCCTTTAACTTGCTCCTTAAAACCTACCTCTTCGACCAAACTTTTAGTCAACTGTTCTTTGCCTTGGTGTCAATTTTTGTCTGATCTCGTTCCTGTGGAGCACCTTGACATTTTATTATGTTGAGCCCATAGTGTGCCAGAATTGCTCTGCGGTCCGTTCATTGAATAGCATGGAACCACCACATACAAGTCTGACTAAACTGGTTTAGTGTGACAAAAATGTGGTCCTAGGGCTTCTCCACAAGATCATGATAATTACAGATGAGGTAAGCCATTCGGCCCATCTAAATCCAAGTGACATATTAAGTAAGTAAAATAAAAATAATTAATAATTATCTATGTTTAATTGTATAACTCATTTTTAAACAGAAAAAAAACCTGTGTTGTGTTACAGGGGGTCTATGGAATTTTTAGAACATGAAAGGGGGGCCTTAGAGCAAAAAGGTTTAGAACCCCAGAACTATAGTACATTTGTGTCATGGGAATTCTAAATCCTGTAAAATGGGGGAAAAAATGGTTTTTCATCCTGTCCCTTTCAGTCTCAGGTCTCACCGTTTGTTAGACAAGCCCATTACTATTTGGACTCACTCCAGATATTTTTTTCTCGTGCCCAATGCAAATGTCTGCTTCCATTGGTAAACATTCACTCCCTATGATTCAAAATATGATCTTGTGTGCAAAGTAACCTGAAACAGTGGGCGTCTCAGCCCCAAAATGGACTTTTTCCCTCTGCAGCAGTGCCGGGCAAAAACACCGGCAGCTGCAGGAGGTGTGGATCGAGCGGCAGGTCGCTACCGGGGTGATAATTAAAGGCGAGGTGGCAGAGATCAGTGAACAAAAACTTACCTTTGTTTCTGTGGCATTCCTTCGTTTTCTTCCCTGTGTCCTGCTCACTGTGGCATTCCTTCGTTTTCTTCCCTATGTCCTGCTCACGATCGCTCAGCCCAACACTCTGCTTGAGTGCTGGGCTGATCGCGCGGCTCCCCCGCTCCTTTGGTAGTCCAGCTAGGTGCTTTTTAAATTGCAGAGCCTGCAGCTATGGCCCTTCTTTAAGGGAGGGAAGGGCCTTTTGTACACGGCAGTGCAGCGCTGCTGAAGTATGCGCCCCGTTAGCGCTCCAAGAAGGAAGTGGAGCGCTTGATTTAGTGCTCCACTTCCTTCCGGGAGCGCTAAAGATAATTTTTTGAGGGAGGGGGAAGTTTAGCGCCTGGCCTGAAGTTTCCCGCCTCTCAAAAGTTAGCACCACCAAGCGGGGCGATAATCAATTTCTCCCCCCCCAAGTATTAGTTCTTATTAAGAAATGGAAATAGCTCAGAAACACAATATCAGCAGAATTATATGAGACCCAGCCTTACCTCACCGTCACCTCTCCTGATCCCTCCACTGCCTCTGTGTTGTCAGATTTCTTGTTCATGATCCAATCCTGGATGAGCTGAAATTTCCTCCCATTAAATATTGGGGAGATCGAATCCATTGACGCCAACCTCTGTCACAAACTCTGTTCCCTAGCCATCGATTCCACCTCCCTCCCTGGCCACTCTTTCAAGCAGTAGCATACTGCTTGCAAGCTCTCGACCCTGAGTTGAACTTCCGACCCCATAACCTCTCCATCACAAAGGCTGCCTACTTCCACCTCCACATTATCGCCCGCTTCTGCCCCTGCCTCAGCCCATCTGCTGCTGAAATCCTCATCCATGCTTTTGTTACCTCCAGACTCAACTATTCCAAAGTTCTCCTGGCTGGCTTCCCATCTTCCATCCATTCAGTTCATCCAAAACTCTGCTGCCCATATCCTAACTCACCCATCAGCCTTGTGCTTATTGATCTACATTGATTCACGCCCCACTAACATATCGATTTTAAAATTCTCATCACATGTTCAAATTACTCCATGGCCTTACCCCTGCTTCTTTCTGTAACCTCTTCCAGCCCTAACTTTCCAAGAACTCTGCATTCCTCCAACTCTGGCATCTTGTGCATTCCACATTTCCTTCACCTCACTGTTGGCAGCTGTACCTTCAGCCGTCTAGTCCCCAAGGACTGGAATTCCCTCCCTAAACCTCCCCACCTCTTTCTCCTCCTTTAACTTGCTCCTTAAAACCTACCTCTTCGACCAAACTTTTAGCCAACTGTTCTTTGCCTTGGTGTCAATTTTTGTCTGATCTCGTTCCTTGACATTTTATTATGTTGAAGGTGCTATAAAAATGCAAGTAGTTGTTGTTGAGTACTATAATGGAATATTTGATTTCACAGCAGTGCTTTAAAACGTTTCCAAAACAATAAAAGTGCAGAGGCTGTAGTAATTCTTGTAACTTTGGACCACACATTTGTGAAGAATAAAGCTTTTATGTGAGAACCCATCTGGCTGTAATGCAAGAAAGGAACTGAAGATTAAGCACTACCAGCCTGGGTTATATGCTTCTCCTTCCTTTGACCCAGGTTAGGAATGTAGAGAAATATAGCTTACAATTAAATCAAAGCCATGAATCAAAAATAGATTTCCAAAGGCACCAGGGTAGGCTCTCAGAATCCTGACAAGTACTTCACACACCTTCAGGATAAAGACAAACTCACACTCACTAAATGGGACAATTGCAAAGGCCATAGACTGAAAGTGTAAGCAACTGACAGCCCAGTGATCAATATTAATTGTTTCTATTACCTGCATGGATTTGTCATCTATGCTCATTTTTAGGCAATATGACTAGCTCAACTCTAAATGGCATATGCATTTGCTCAAACAGTCAAACTATTTTGCAAGTTTGAGGAGAGTGCTACAGGCAATCAACACAAACAGGAATGAATCACTTGGAAGTTTGTGTATTCCACACCTTCCCCGCCTCCCACTGCCCCCACCCCATACTGAGAAAAATAACTAGCTCTCCCAGAAGTCAGAGACAGTGGAGCATTTAAGAAACTATCAGAATACTGAGCAAGTGTAGCCATCGGCTCCTCAAGGATTGTTGGGACATTATCTGGACATTGCGTTTCAATATTTCTCACTGCAGAAAAGCTCGAAGCCTGTTTGTGGGAGGGGCCCAGATACTTTTCCATGTTGTATTTGAAATCCACGTCTGATGGATGGGGGTGGTCACAAGTAATGGGAAAAGATGGAGGGTCCATTGTTAAGCAATGTGAACTCGTCAGAGATAGATCAGATATGAACTGGTCAGTGATCAGAATGATTACCTGGATGAGATAACCCCGAGAGGCGGGAAACCAGAACAAAAGAAAGCCATTAAGCCCAGACCGGTTGGAAGCGAAAACCCATCACCAGCCATCACTGGAATACACATGGGCCACACAGGCAGAAGCCTCGAAACAAGGAAAAACTTTATTGGGCCAGAAAAGGCAAACAGACTGGGGATATAAAAGGGGCCGTGTGGCCACAGCTCTCTCTCTCTTGCTCTCGCTTGCTTCGCCTCTACAAGAACCAAGCACTTCGTGTGGGACAGAGAGAAGAAAACAAAAGAGACACATTTTCACCAGGAGAAGCAGCGAGTAAGCCAATGAATCGGTGAGCATCATCCCTGCCTATGCATCTTTAAGATCACGGCCATTGTGTGAGGAGGTGTAGTGGGTTCTCCCAACCAAGCCTTAGTAAGGGTTTTAGTGGGGAGGTTTTGCTGCAAGGACCATAGGGGCGTACATTGTGGATCCGAGCAGAGGGTTTAGACATTGGGTACTTCGCGATAGGAGCAGTTTAGACACGCCAGGGTATTGTATTGTACTACATCATCACCATGTTTTTTTGTTTTGCTGTGTTGAGGTAGCTTTAATAAAGCATTGCCGGTTGAGACTGAGGTATTTGTCCGTGACTCATTCATCTGTTCAGTGCAGTAATCACTCCCAGGTCTAGAACTATTGTAACATGGGGGTGCATTGAAAACACCTAAGGGAAACCACTTACACCTAGTACAACATTCTTATAATATATATTCTTAAGATGTGAAATGGGAAGGGCTCTTGGGTGTGTGTCAGAGGGGACACACACCCGAGAAGGAAAGTTATTCATTTGTATATCCTCATGCAGTATTCTCTTTGTAATTTTTGTTCCTCTTTTTGCCGTTAAGTAAACTACATGCAGCCATACTATTCTCCATGATCAGCATAGCAGGACAGTTTGGTCTATGTTATCTCCAATAGTACTCTTAATATCTTTCCTTCAAAGAGGCAGATCAGAGGTCAGGATGAACAATACTGAAAAGAATCCTTCCAAGAATTGACACTGTTGTGTACGCGTAAATAACAGACAAACTGAGCCAGGAATAAAATAACTTCAACCGTGTGCTTTATACAACAACCTAAAATGGTGTCCCCAAACTGGCATGAACCAGAATGAATACAGCAATTGTGAATAGCTCCCGCAGC
Organism: Pristiophorus japonicus; assembly: GCF_044704955.1. Classification (NCBI taxonomy): domain Eukaryota; kingdom Metazoa; phylum Chordata; class Chondrichthyes; family Pristiophoridae; genus Pristiophorus; species Pristiophorus japonicus. Next base: position 73,519,642 of record NC_091985.1, read on the forward strand.
ATCCTAATGCCCGTCCAGTGAGCTGTAACAAATAAATAGAGTATGAACACAACATATTTCCCTCCTTTTTAAAACCACAGTCTATGTACAGACCAAGTCCTTGAGATAGCCAGGTCATGTTCTGATACGCTGAGACCGGCCTGGAGCTTTCAATGTTTGATCAAGGTTTTCGGTTGGGAAACAGAATCGTGCCTCTATTCCATCCTGCTGGTCTGTTGGCCTGTGAGTTGCGATCAGTCTTCGAGCATTCCATCGAGTTCCATCATTGAGCTCATAGGTGTGAGGGCTGAACTTACGCCCGATCTGTTTTGGAGGCGAAAGTGAAGATGCAAGCTTATGACTATGGTTTAGGCACTTAACTCTGACCCAATCTCCGTTCTTCAGTTGGGACTTTTGAGCGCGTCATTTTGAGTCAGTGTATGATTTCGCTTTTCGTTGGCTGGAATGTGAGTGTGATTATCTTCGCGCTAGGTTTGGCTGGGGGTTTGAGAATGTTCAGTTGCCAGTGAAGATTCTGCCCAATCATGAGCTCAGCGGGTTTCTTCCCCGTTAGCGAGTGCTTTGTCGAACGGTATATGCGGAGAATGGTTTGAACCGCTTCGTTGAATGTTTGGCTTGCTGCGAGGTTGGCTTTCAAACCCTCTTTGATGATGCGGTTAAATCGCTCAACACCCCCGTTGCTTTGAGGATTGTACCGAGCAGTAAGGCGACGCTCGATAGCATGATGAGTGAGGAAATTCCGCGAACAGGTCGGACACAAATTGTGGTCCATTGTCAGTGATTACGACCTCTGGGGCCCCACTTCGTGAACATACGCTGCAGAATAGTGACAATCATTGATGAGGTCACTGAACTTGTAGCGATTTCGGGCCATTTGAAATGCAGGTCATGGACTACAACAAGGAAATGCTGGTGCTGTGGAGCTGCTTCAACTGGACCTAAGATATCCCACTGAAGTTGTTGCCATGGTCTTTGTGGCCATGGAATGGGCTTCATTGGCGCTGGTCAGATGTTTGCGGCCTTTTCGCTCAGACTGCATGCTTTGCAGTGTGAGACGAACTCCGCGATGCGAGTGTCAATCCCAGGCCACCATATTGAATCGTGACAGCTTTGCTTCATGCGGATAATGCCAGGTGTCCATCGTGTGCCAATGAGAGAACGTGCTGTTGAAGTGACTTGGGAATTATTGCTCTATCACCACGAGCTGGACAGCCATTGTTCCAAACAGAAAATTCATCGCGAAGTCTATGGAATGTTTTCAGCTCTTCTGGAATTTGCTTAGGCCATTCAGTCTGGAGGAAGTGGCTCAAGTGCTGGAGCGTAGCATCACGCTGTGATTCGGTTTTGAGTTTGTCACAGGAGACAAGGTTTATGATGGACTGAGTGATGATCGACGTGAGTTATGTGTCGTCATCTGTGAACAAGTCAGCACCAGAGTCCGAAGCAAGTGTCGAGCGGCTGAGCATGTTAGCTACGTGGTTGCGATTGCTAGTGATGTACTGTACATCAAAGTTATACTGATGAAGGCGATCTGACCATCGTCTGATTCATAATGGTCTGTGCCCAGTTGTAGCCAGTAGCGTAGTTAGCACCTGCTGATCCGTACGGAGGGTAAATTTCCTGCCATAGAGGTAGATGTGCCAGCGTTCATATGTGTAGATGCAAGCGAGTGCTTCGCATTCCCCTGTAGAGTATTTATGTTCTGCAGACGAGAGCGCACGAGAGGCGAAGGCGACTGGGTATTCCAGGCCGTCAATGCATTGCGAGAGCACAGCACCTATGGCGGTGCCTGATGCATCCGTGCTGACGTACATAGTGCCATTTGGATCAAAGTACACGAGAATAGGAGGGGATGTGATTTTCTCCTTAAGCGTGGTGAATGCCTGAGTCTGGGAATCTGTCCATTCCCAAGGGACGTCATTGTGCAGCAGTATGCGCGTAGTGCGGGACGAACTTCAGATAGAAGTTGCAAGTGCCGAGGAATGATGAAAGTTCTTTGATGTTGGTAATGTTATGCTCATAATAAAGTAAAGCAACTGAGTACTGTAGACAATGAGTATGTGTGATGTCAGTTCCTTTATTCAGACTCCAGAGTGCTGGTACAGCATGGGAGGCCTGCTTATATACAGTGCTCCCAAGGGATGCTGGGATCCCTTGGGACTCCCAACAGGTAAGCCCTCTGGTGGCAGTATTATACAGGTTATCTAGGGTTGTATACATAACATCACTCCCTCCCAAAGTCAATAGCACTCTTATTTACAGGGTGAGACGATCTGGGGCTTTTCGCTCCCTTGTCGATTGTCTCGGTGCAAATGCAGGTGTGGGTGAGTTGTTTGGTTCTTCGCTGGGCAGCTGGGCAGCTGGCCTTGCTGGGCTGCTGGGGATGGTGAGTTCAGTTTCATGGTCAACCGTGATGTCGGTTGCCACTTGTGTGTATGTTGGAGGGACGAAGTTGATGGCGTCCTTATCGGGTTGCTCGTGGCTGTTTGTGAATCGCAGTTTGGTTTGGTCCAAATGCTTTCTGCAAGTTAGTCCATTGGCAAGTTTGACCTGAAACACCCTACTCCCTTCTTTGGCTATGACAGTGCCAGCAAGCCATTTGGGACCATGTTCATAATTGAGTACAAATACAGGGTCATTGACTTCAATATCGCGTGACAAGTTTGTGCGATCATGGTACATGCTTTGTTGATGCCGCCTGCCCTCGGCGTGATCATGGAGATCAGGGTGGACAAGTGAGAGCCTTGTTTTGAGCGCCCTTTTCATGAGTAGCTCGGCTGAAGTAACCCTGGTGAGCGAGTGGGGTCTGGTGCGGAAGCTGAGCAGGACTCGGGACAGGCGGGTCTGCAGGGAGCCTTCCGACACACATTTAAAGCTTTGCTTGATGGTCTGGACTGCCCGTTCTGCCTGACTGTTGGATGCGGGCTTGAACAGGGCAAATGTGACGTGCTTGATTCCATTGTGGGTCATGAATTCCTTGAAATCAGCACTGGTGAAACACGTCCCATTGTCGCTAACAAGGACATCAGGCAGGCCGTGCGCGGCAAACATGGCTCGTAGGCTTTCGATGGTGGCAGTGGACGTGCTTACTGACATTATTACACATTCAATCCATTTTGAATAAGCATTCACAACAACCAAAAACATTTTGCCGAGGAACAGACCCGCAAAGTCAACGTGGATCCTCGACCACGGTTTGGAGGGCCATGACCACAAACTTAGTGGTGCCTTTCTGGGTGCATTGCTCAGTTGAGAGCAAGTGTTGCACTGGCGCATGCACGACTCTAAGTCTGAGTCGATGCCGGGCCACCACACATGGGATCTGGCTATAGCTTTCATCATTACTATGCCTGGGTGGGTACTATGTAGGGCATGTATGAACGTTTCCCTGCCTTTCTTAGGCAAAACCACGCAATTACCCCACAAAAGACAGTCTGCTTGTATGGACATTTCGTCTTTGCGCAGCTGGAACGGCTTGATCTCTTCATGCATCTCCGCTGGGACGCTGGACTAGCTCCCTTGGAGGACACAGTTTTTTACAAGGGACAATAAAGGATCCTGGCTAGTCCAGGTCCTGATCTGGCGGGCTGTAACGGGTGACTTTTTGTTTTTGAATGCATCCATCACCAAGAGCAAGTCTGCAGGTTGTGCCATTTCCATCCCGGTGGTGGGCAATGGTAGCCGACTGAGAGCATCAGCACAGTTCTCTGTGCCCAGGTCTGTGGCGGATTACATAGTTGTATGCAGCCAGTGTGAATGCCCATCTTTGGATGCAGGCAGAGGCATTGGTATTAATCCCTTTGCTCTCTGAGAATAGCGATATGAGCGGCTTATGGTCAGTTTCTAGCTCAAACTTGAGGCCAAACAGATACTGGTGCATTTTTTTCACCCCGTAAATGCATGCCAGAGCTTCTTTTTCAATCATGCTGTAGGTCATTTCGGCCTTGCACAAATTCCTGGATGCATTGGCGACCGGTTGCAATATTCCTGATTCGTTTGCTTGTTGCAACACACACCCTCATCGTATGAAAATGCATCGTAAGCTAGCACTAAACGTTTACATGGGTTATACAAGACAAGCAGTTTGTTGGAACATAACAGATTTCTGGCTTTCTCAAAAGCAGCCTCTTGTGATTTCGCCCATACCCAGTCATCTCCCTTGCGTAGCAGCACATGTAGAGGTTCTAGCAAGGTGCTTAACCCTGGTAGGAAATGACCAAAATAGTGGAGGAGTCCCAGGAACGACCGCAGCTCCGTCACATTCTGTGGTCTTGGCGCGTTCTCGATGGCCTCCGTCTTGGCGCGGTGAGTCTAATGCCATTTGCCGCGATTCTTCTCCCTACGAACTCGACCTCTGACGCCAGGAAAACACACTTCGAGCCTTTCAACCTGAGTCCCACGCGATCTAGCCGACTTAGAACCTCTTCCAGGTTCTTCAAATGTTCACTGGAGCCTAGACCTGTGACCAGTATGTCGTCCTGGAAAACCATGGTGCATGGAACCAACTTTAGCCGACTCTCCAAGTTCCTTTGGAAAATTGGCGCGGCCGATCGAATCTCAAACGGGCATCTATTGTAGATAAACAGACCTTTGTGCGTGTTAATGCAGGTGCGGCCTTTCGAAGATTCCGCCAGCTCCTGCGTTATGTAGGCCGAGGTCAGGTCCAACTTGGTGAACGTCTTTCCTCCAGCCAGGGTCGCAAATAGGTCGTCTGCCTTGGGTAGCGGGTACTGGTCCTGTCATGAAAAATGGTTAATCGTTACTTTATAGTCCCCACAAATTCTGACCGTGCCGTGAACTTTGTGAACCAGAACAATAGGACTGGCCCACTCGTTGAACTCCACCGGCGTGATGATGCCTTCAGCTCAATTTCTACTTACTCTCGCATCATGTATGGTACTGCCCGTGTCTTGTGGTGGATGGGTCGTGTACCGGGAGCCAAGTGGATCTGTACCTTTGCCCCAGAGAAACTTCTGATGCCTGGCTCAAACAATGACGGGAACTTGCTCAGAACCTGGGCACATGAGGCATCGTCAACAAATGAGAGCGCTCAGATGTCGTCCCAGTTCCAGCGGATTTTTCCCAGCCAGCTTCTGCCGAACAGTGTGGGCCATCTCCTGGTACAATCCATAGTGGGAGTTTGTGCACTGCTCCATCATAGGAGACTTTTACTGCTGCGCTGCCAATTACAGGGATCAGCTCTCAAGTGTAAGTTCTTAGCTTGGTATGAATGGGGCTAAGCTTGGGCCTGTGTGCCTTGTTGCACCAAAGCCTGTCGAAGGCCTTTTTGCTCATGATAGACTGACTCGCACCCATGTCCAGTTCCATGGATACTGGAATTCACTCCAGTTCGACTTTTAGCATGATCGGTGGACATTTCGTGGTGAAGGTGTGTACCGTGTACACTTCTGTCTCCTCGGTTTGAGTCTTTAGTTTAGCCTGATCTGCCATGGATCTGTTCTCTTCTGCAACGTGGTGGTTTGCAGGGTTTGCAGCTTGTCTGCACATTCGCTGGAGGTGTCCCTTTGTTCCACAGCCTTTGCACACATAGTGTTTGAAGCGGCATTGATGGGGCCGATGATCACCTCCACAGCGCCAACAAGGTGTTAACTGCCTCGCATTAACGATTGATGGCGAACTCTGGGTCTCCTGAGGTTGTGCAGCTGCCGGCGTGTACGTTCTGCCATATGCATTCCTGCCTGAAAACGATGTTACTTTGTGTAGAGTATTTGCCGAAACCTCTTTATGCTGCGAAATTTGTTTGGTGTGATCGCCGGTGGACATAAATGCTTGGGCTATCGTTATGCTTTGCTCAGATTCGGTGTTTCAACAGTCAATAGTTTGCAAAGGATAACCTCATGGCCAATGCCAAGCACAAAAAAGTCTCTTAGCATTTGCTCAAGGAATCCATCAAATTTGCAATGTCCTGCAAGGCGCCTTAGTTTGGCGACGTAGCTCGCCCCTTCCTGGCCTTCAGACCGCTGACATGTTTAGAATCGATACCTTGCCTTCAAAACACTTTCCTTTGAATTTAGGTGCTTCCGGACTAGCGTACACAGTTCTTCATAGGATTTTGTTGTTGGTTTCACCGGGGCGAGAAGATTCTTCATGAGGCCATAGGTTGTTGCCCCACAGACGGTGTGGAGGATCACCCTTCGTTTGGCAGCGTTCTCATCCCCTTCCAGTTCGTTGGCTACGAAGTATTGGTCGAGTCGCTCCACGAAGGCCTCCCAATCGTCCCCTTCTGAGAATTTCTCCAGGATACGAACAGTTCTCTGCATTTTTGCGTGGTTGTTCGTTATCTCGTTGCCAATTGTTATGCTCATGATAAAGTAAAGCAACTGAGTACTGTAGACAATGAGTAAGTGTGATGTCAGTTCCTTTATTCAGACTCCAGAGTGCTGGCACAGCATGGGAGGCCTGCTTATATACAGTGCTCCCAAGGGACGCAGGGATCCCTTGGGACTCCAACAGGTAAGCCCTCTGGTGGTGGTATTATACAGGTTACCTTGGGTTACATACATAACAGGTAGCCTCCTGCATTCGCTGGATCGCGTCATTGGTGTCAAGTAACACCTTGTGCTGTGACTCTGTAGCCCAGAAAGTTTATTTCACCAGCAGCGAATGTACACTTATTGGCATTAAGTGTAATGTTATGTGTAGCAAGTCTAGCCATAACTGCGTGAAGTCGCTGGTCATGTTCTTCCACTGTTCATCCATGGACGACGATATCATCAAGCAGATTGAGGGCTCCCTCTATGCCTGCCAGTATAGTAGTGACAATCTTCTGAAATGCACTTCGTGCAGAAGATAGTCTGTAGGGCATGCGTCATTACTGATATAGACCATCATGCGTTTTGAATGCCGTAAGCGGTTTGCTGTCCTCCACTAGGGGTATTTGCAGGTAACTACGGCACATGTCGAGTTTCATAAAAACTGTTGAGCCATGGAATTCTGAAGACAGTTCATCGATGGTAGGAGAGGGTACTTGTCGAGGATGATGGCCTTGCTGACCTCTTTCAGGTCGATGCATAGGCGGATGCCCCATTTTTTCGCTAAGCAATGACTAAGTTCAAGATCCAGGGTGAGGAGGCGATGCTCTGAGTAATTTCCTGAGATTCGACTCGTGTTAATTCTGCAGATACTTGGTCACGAACCGCGAATGGGAGACAGCGAAGTCGCTGCGTAACCAATTTGACAGAAGGGTCAACGCGGGGACGATGGCAGAATTTTTGTTGTCACTCCAAACCATATGAAGGTTGAAGGATACTGCTTGTCAAAGTCCACCGTGTACACAGGTGTGCCCGTTGGGTCGTAAACTTTGAAGCCAAGCTTATCAAAAAGGTCAACACCAATTAGGCTTCACTCCTTTGCGATATAAAAGGAAAAGTTCTCCAATGTTATGTCCTTGTAGTATATCGGGACAGATACGACCCAAAGTACCTCAATTTTGGAGTCGGAGTACACATGTAGAATGGAAGTTGCGGGCTTCAGTTGACAGTGCGTGAAGTGGGTTTTGTCCACAGCCTCGCTCAATATGGAGACTTTGGCTCCAAGGTCAATGAGGAGGCAGATGAGCGTGCCGTCAATGTTTACCACACATTCCTTGAATTTGCCTGAACCGATGTGCGAAATGTCACTAACGGTGTAAACCATACTGGGTTTATCACTATTGGGGTTGTCCACATTTCAAATATGCTGCAATGAGCGACAGACACTGGCAAAATGATTCATTTTACCATACGCAGAGCATTTCTTCCCATGTGCAGGGCAGTTAGGACTCTTTCCTGAATGTGATTTGTCCCCACAGTTAAAGCAGTAGAAGTTAAGCCCGTGATCCGTAGTGAGTGGCTTATTACTAGCCCTGGGTCTCTGCTGTAATTTCCGCTTTGGACGAATGCCTTGCACATGGGCTGTAGCTGAAGTCTGCTGCACAGGGGGAGCAGGGGATCTGATCGCTTTTGAATCGGAAAGCACTGTTTCGATTTGGATGGCCAAATTAGTTGCTTTGTCCAATGACAATTTATCATTCTCCATTAGCAAGCATTCCCGAATGTGGGAGATTGTTGTTTTCTCAATCATTTGATCCCTGATTATTTCCTCTGAGTACCCCAAAGTTGCACGTAGCGGCCAGTTCAGTTAATGAAATGATGCACTGTTTGATTGGTTCACCGTTCCCTTGTCTCCTTTTACGTAATTGGTATCTCTCCATCATGATACTTTTCTTTCACCCAAAATAGTTCTCTAGAGCACTTATCGTTTTGTCATAGGACTCCATGTTTTCGAGTTGGCCAAAGATGCGTTGGCCTTCGGTGCCGAGGCAGTGGATAAGTATTGCACGTTGGCGAGCTGGTGTTACGCTGTCGCCATCTAAACCACTCGCTGTGATGTACGTAAAAAAGGTTTTTATCCATCTCGGTCACGGAATTCGGGGGGTCCCTAGGTGTGGAGAGGAAAGGCGGGGACCAGGGGAGGGAGGCTAATTGGAATCATCCTCGTCGTCAAATTATGTTGTGTACGCGTAACTAATTAATAAACTGAGCCAGCAGTAAAGTAACTTCAACCGTGTGCTTTATGCAGCAATTCAAAATGGTGTCCCCAAACCAGCATGAACCAGAATGAATACAGTACTTGTGAATAGCTCCCGCAGGGTCCTAATGCCCATCCAGTGATCTGTAACAAATAAATAGAATATGAGTGGAAGGAGTTAAACTAATATGGTAGGGAGATGGGAACCTATGCAGGGAGACAGAGGGGAATAAAATGGAGACAGAAGCAAAAGATAGAAAGGAGAATAGTAAAAGTGGAGGGCAGAGAAACCCAAGGCAAAAAACAAAAAGGGCCACTTTACAGCAGAATTCTAAAGGGTCAAAGTGTGTTAAAAAGACAAGCCTGAAGGCTCTGTGCCTCAATGCGAGGAGTATTCGGAATAAGGTGGATGAATTAACTGCGCAGATAGCAGTTAACGGGTATGATGTGATTGGCATCACGGAGACATGGCTCCAGGGTGACCAAGGCTGGGAACTCAACATCCAGGGGTATTCAGCATTTAGGAAGGATAGACAGAAAGGAAAAGAAGGCGGGGTGGCGTTGCTGTTTAAAGAGGAAATTAATGCAATTGTCAGGAAGGACATTAGCTTGGATGATGTGGAATCGGTATGGGTGGAGCTACGGAATACCAAAGGGCAGAAAACGCTAGTGGGAGTTGTGTACAGGCCACCAAACAGTAGTAGTGAGGTTGGGGACAGCATCAAACAAGAAATAAGGGATGTGTGCAATAAAGGTACAGCAGTAATCATGGGTGACTTTAATCTACATATTGATTGGACTAACCTAATGGTGGAGGAGGATTTCCTGGAGTGTATTAGGGGTGGTTTTCTCGACCAATATGTCGAGGAACCAACCAGAGAGCTGGCCATCCTAGACTGGGTGATGTGTAATGAGAAGGGCCTAATTAGCAATCTTGTTGTGCGAGGCCCCTTGGGGAAGAGTGACCATAATATGGTAGAATTCTTTATTAAGATGGAGAGTGACAAAGTTAATTCAGAAACTAGGATCCTGAACTTAAGGAAAGGTAACTTTGATGGTATGAGGTGCGAATTGGCTAGATTAGACTGGCAATGATGCTTAAAGGGTTGACGGTGGATAGACAATGGAAAACCTTTAAAGATCACATGGATGAACTTCAACATTTGTACATCCCTGTCTGGAGTAAAAATAAAACGGGGAAGGTGGCTCAACCGTGGCTAACAAGGGAAATTAAGGACAGTGTTAAATCCAAGGAAGAGGCATACAAATTAGCCAGAAAAAGTAGCAAGCCGGAGGACTGGGAGAAATTTAGAATACAGCAGAGGAGGACAAAGGGTTTAATTAAGAGGGGGAAAATAGAGTATGAGAGGAAGCTTGCTGGAAACATAAAAAATGACTGCAAAAGCTTCTATAGATATGTGAAGAGAAAAAGATTAGTGAAGACATACGTTGGTCCCTTGCAGTCGGATTTGGGTGAATTTATAATAGGGAACAAGGAACTGGCAGACCAATCGAACAAGTACTTTGGTTCTGTCTTCACAAAGGAAGAGTAGTGCAAGGAAGGTAGTGCAGGGGTCCCCTGTGGTCATCCCACTGCAAAACAGATACACTGCTTTGAGTGCTGTTGAGGGGGATGACTCATCAGGAGTGGGCAGCAGCAGCCAAGTTCATGGCACCGTGGCTGGCTCTGTTGCACAGGAGGGCAGGAAAAAGAGTGGGCGAGCGATAGTGATAGGGGATTCAATTGTAAGGGGAATAGATAGGCGTTTCTGCGGCCGCAACCGAGACTCCAGGATGGTATGTTGCCTCCCTGGTGCAAGGGTCAAGGATGTCTCGGAGCGGGTGCAGGACATTCTAAAAAGGGAGGGAGAACAGCCAGTTGTCGTGGTGCACGTTGGTACCAATGACATAGGTAAAAAAAGGGATGAGTTCCTACGAAATGAATTTAAGGAGCTAGGAGCTAAATTAAAAAGTAGGACCTCAAAAGTAGTAATCTCGGGATTGCTACCAGTGCCACGTGCTAGTCAGAGTAGGAATCGCAGGATAGCTCAGATGAATACGTGGCTTGAGCAATGGTGCAGCAGGGAGGGATTCAAATTCCTGGGGCATTGGAACCGGTTCTGGGGGAGGTGGGACCAGTACAATCCGGACGGTCTGCACCTGGGCAGAATCAGAACCAATGTCCTCGGGGGAGTGTTTGCTAGTGCTGTTGGGGAGGAGTTAAACTAATATGGCAGGGGGATGGGAACCAATGCAGGGAGATAGAGGGAAACAAAAAGGAGGCAAAAACAAAAGACAGAAAGGAGATGAGGAAAAGTGGAGGGCAGAGAAACCCAAGGCAAAGAACAAAAAGGGCCATTGTACAGCAAAATTCTAAAAGGACAGAGGGTGTTAAAAAAACAAGCCTAAAGGCTTTGTGTCTTAATGCAAGGAGTATCCGCAATAAGGTGGATGAATTAACTGTGCAAATAGATGTTAACAAATATGATGTGATTGGGATTACGGAGACGTGGCTCCAGGATGAGCAGGGCTGGGAACTCAACATCCAGGGGTATTCAACATTCAGGAAGGATAGAATAAAAGGAAAAGGAGGTGGGGTAGCATTGCTGGTTAAGGAGGAGATTAAGGCAATAGTTAGGAAGGACATTAGCTTGGATGATGTGGAATCTATATGGGTAGAGCTGCAGAACACCAAAGGGCAAAAAACGTTAGTGGGAGTTGTGTACAGACCTCCAAACAGTAGTAGTGATGTTGGGGAGGGCATCAAACAGGAAATTAGGGGTGCGTGCAATAAAGGTGCAGCAGTTATAATGGGTGACTTTAATATGCACATAGATTGGGCTAACCAAACTGGAAGCAATACGGTGGAGGAGGATTTTCTGGAGTGCATAAGGGATGGTTTTTTAGACCAATATGTCGAGGAACCAACTAGGGGGGAGGCCATCTTAGACTGGGTGTTATGTAATGAGAAAGGATTAATTAGCAATCTCGTTGTGCGAGGCCCCTTGGGGAAGAGTGACCATAATATGGTGGAATTCTGCATTAGGATGGAGAATGAAACAGTTAATTCAGAGACCATGGTCCAGAACTTAAAGAAGGGTAACTTTGAAGGTATGAGGCGTGAATTGGCTGAGATGGATTGGCGAATGATACTTAAGGGGTTGACTGTGGATGGGCAATGGCAGACATTTAGAGACCGCATGGATGAACTACAACAATTGTACATTCCTGTCTGGCATAGAAATAAAAAAGGGAAGGTGGCTCAACCGTGGCTATCAAGGGAAATCAGGGATAGTATTAAAGCCAAGGAAGTGGCATACAAATTGGCCAGAAATAGCAGCGAACCTGGGGACTGGGAGAAATTTAGAACTCAGCAGAGGAGGACAAAGGGTTTGATTAGGGCAGGGAAAATGGAGTATGAGAAGAAGCTTGCAGGGAACATTAAGACGGATTGCAAAAGTTTCTATAGATATGTAAAGAGAAAAAGGTTAGTAAAGACAAACGTAGGTCCCCTGCAGTCAGAATCAGGGGAAGTCATAACGGGGAACAAAGAAATGGCGGACCAATTGAACAAGTACTTTGGTTCGGTATTCACGAAGGAGGACACGAACAACCTTCCGGTTATAAAAGGGGTCGGGGGGTCTAGTAAGGAGGAGGAACTGAGGGAAATCCTTATTAGCCGGGAAATTGTGTTGGGGAAATTGATGGGATTGAAGGCCGATAAATCCCCAGGGCCTGATGGACTGCATCCCAGAGTACTTAAGGAGGTGGCCTTGGAAATAGCGGATGCATTGACAGTCATTTTCCAACATTCCATTGACTCTGGATCAGTTCCTATGGAGTGGAGGGTAGCCAATGTAACCCCACTTTTTAAAAAAGGAGGGAGAGAGAAAACAGGGAATTATAGACCGGTCAGCCTGACATCGGTAGTGGGTAAAATGATGGAATCAATTATTAAGGATGTCATAGCAGTGCATTTGGAAAGAGGTGACATGATAGGTCCAAGTCAGCATGGATTTGTGAAAGGGAAATCATGCTTGACAAATCTTCTGGAATTTTTTGAGGATGTTTCCAGTAGAGTGGATAAGGGAGAACCAGTTGATGTGGTATATTTGGACTTTCAGAAGGCGTTCGACAAGGTCCCACACAAGAGATTGATGTGCAAAGTTAGAGCACATGGGATTGGGGGTAGTGTACTGACATGGATTGAGAACTGGTTGTCAGACAGGAAGCAAAGAGTAGGAGTAAATGGGTACTTTTCAGAATGGCAGGCAGTGACTAGTGGGGTACCGCAAGGTTCTGTGCTGGGGCCCCAGCTGTTTACACTGTTCATTAATGATTTAGATGAGGGGATTAAATGTAGTATCTCCAAATTTGCGGATGACACTAAGTTGGGTGGCAGTGTGAGCTGCGAGGAGGATGCTGTGAGGCTGCAGAGCGACTTGGATAGGTTAGGTGAGTAGGCAAATGCATGGCAGATGAAGTATAATGTGGATAAATGTGAGGTTATCCACTTTGGTGGTAAAAACAGAGAGACAGACTATTATCTGAATGGTGACAGATTAGGAAAAGGGGAGGTGCAAAGAGACCTGGGTGTCATGGTACATCAGTCATTGAAGGTTGGCATGCAGGTGCAGCAGGCGGTTAAGAAAGCAAATGGCATGTTGGCCTTCATAGCAAGGGGATTTGAGTACAGGGGCAGGGAGGTGTTGCTACAGTTGTACAGGGCATTGGTGAGGCCACACCTGGAGTATTGTGTACAGTTTTGGTCTCCTAACCTGAGGAAGGACATTCTTGCTATTGAGGGAGTGCAGCGAAGGTTCACCAGACTGATTCCCGGGATGGCGGGACTGACCTATCAAGAAAGACTGGATCAACTGGGCTTGTATTCACTGGAGTTCAGAAGAATGAGAGGGGACCTCATAGAAACATATAAAATTCTGACGGGGTTAGACAGGTTAGATGCAGTAAGAATGTTCCCAATGTTGGGGAAGTCCAGAACCAGGGGTCACAGTCTAAGGATAAGGGGTAAGCCATTTAGGACCGAGATGCGGAGGAACTTCTTCACCCAGAGAGTGGTGAAACTGTGGAATTCTCTACCACAGAAAGTTGTTGAGGCCAATTCACTAAATATATTCAAAAAGGAGTTAGATGAGGTCCTTACTGCTAGGGGGATCAAGGGGTATGGCGAGAAAGCAGGAATGGGGTACTGAAGTTGAATGTTCAGCCATGAACTCATTGAATGGCGGTGCAGGCTAGAAGGGCTGAATGGCCTACTCCTGCACCTATTTTCTATGTTTCTATGTTTCTAAGACACAAATAACCTTCCCGATGCACTAGGGGTCCGAAGGTCTAGTGAGAAGGAGGAACTGAAGGATATCCTTATTAGGCGGGAAATTGTGTTTGGGAAATTAATGGGATTGAAGGCTGATAAATCCCCAGGGCCTGATAGTCTGCATCCCAGAGTACTTAAGGAAGTGGCCCTCGAAATAGTGGATGCATTGGTGATCATTTTCCAACAATCTATCAACTCTGGATCAGTTCCTATGGACTGGAGGGTTGCTAATGTAACACCACTTTTTAAAAAAGGAGGGAGAGAGAAAACGGGTAATTATTGACCAGTTAGCCTGACATCAGTAGTGGGGAAAATGTTGGAACCAATCATTAAGAATGAAATAGCACATTTGGAAAGTACTGATAGGATTGGTCCAAGTCAGCATGGCTTTATGAAGGGGAAATCACGCTTGACAAATCTTCTGGAATTTTTTGAGGATGTAAACAGTAGAGTGGACAGGGGAGAACCAGTGGATGTGGTGTATTTGGATTTTCAAAAGGCTTTTGACAAGGTCCCACACAAGAGATTGGTGTGCAAAATCAAAGCACATGGTATTGGGGGTAATGTACTGACATGGATAGAGAACTTGTTGGCAGACGGGAAGCAGAGAGTCGGGATTAACGGGTCCTTTTCAGAATGGCAGGCAGTGACTCGTGGAGTGCCGCAGGGTTCACTGCTGGGACATCAGCTCTTTACAATATATATTAATGATTTAGATGATGGAATTGAGTGTAATATCTCCAAGTTTGCAGATGATACTAAACTGGATGGCAGTGTGAGCTGTGAGGAGGACGCTAAGAGGCTGCAGGGTGATTTGGAAAGGTTAGGCGAGTGGGCAAATACATGGCAGATGCAGTATAATGTGGATAAATGTGAGGTTGTACACTTTGGAGACAAAAACATGAAGGCAGAATATTATCTGAATGGCGGCAGATTAGGAAAAGAGGAGGCACAGCGAGATCTGGGTGTCATGATTCATCAGTCATTGAAGGCTGGCATGCAGGTACAGCAGCCAGTGAAGATGGCAAATGGTATGTTGCCTTCATAGCAAGGGGATTTGAGTCTAGGAGCAGGGAAGTCTAACTGCAGTTGTACAGGGCCTTGGTGAGGCCCCACCTGGAATATTGTGTTCAGTTTTGGTCTCCTAATCTGAGGAAGGACGTTCTTGCTATTGAGGGAGTGCAGCGGAGGTTCACCAGACTGATTCCTGGGATGGCAGGACTGTCATATGAGGAGAGACTGGATCGACTGGGCCTGTATTCACTGGAGTTTAGAAGGATGAGAGGGGATCTCATAGAAACATATAAAATTCTGACGGGACTGGACAGGTTAGATGCAGGAAGAATGTTCCCAATGTTGGGGAAGTCCAGACCCATGGGACATAGTCTTAGGATAAGGGGTAAGCCATTTAGGACTGAGATGAGGAGGAACTTCTTCACTCAGAGAGTTGTTAACCTATGGAATTCCCTACCGCAGAGAGTTGTTGATGCCAGTTCATTGGATATATTCAAGAGTGAGTTAGATATGGCCCTTGCTGCTAAAGGGATCAAGGGGTATGGAGAGAAAGCAGGAAAGGGGTACTGAAGGAATGATCAGCCATGATCTTATTGAATGGTGGTGCAGGCTCGAAGGGCCGGATGGCCTGCTCCTGCACCTATTTTCTATGTTTCTATGTTTCTATGAACACAACAGGCACCTTTTGTCAGATCATAAAACAAACAGGGGGCACGACAGGATCATGGTTTGAGTGCCAGTGATTTATTTAAGCATGTTGAAAATTTAATGAAAAGGTTAACACGTAACACATAACATTTATTGGAAAAATGGCAAACTTCTCCCCTATTTTCAATGCACCTCACTAGAATCTAACCTTACACATTTTCCATCCTCGAAACCTATTTTATCTCTTGGACTAAGAAGCTGTCACCGATAATCTGAGAAAGTCTGATTCCATTGATCTTTCGTTCATCATTCAGTTGTGCATCAATGAAGTTCGTCCAAAACAATTTTGTTGGAATAACATTGACGAGCTGTCAGTACTGAACAAAGGCTGACAGGAAACTCGCTAATCGGTGGGGTGGGTGGAAATTGTTGGCTTTTCTGTAAGCGCAAGTTGGAAATAGATCCTTTAATGCAGGGGTGGGGGAGGTGGCGAATTTACATTTATATAGTGCCTTTCACGACCTCAAGACATTCCAAAGCACTTTACAGCCAATGAAGTACTTTTTGAAGTGTTGTTACTGTTGTAATGTAGGAAACACGGCAGCCAATTTGCACACAGCTCTTGCAAACAGCAATGTGATAATGACCAGATAATCCGTTTTAGTGATGTTGGCTGAGGGATGAATATTGGGTAGGACACCGGGGATAACATCCCTGCTCTTCCTTGAAATAGTGCCATGGAATATTTTACATCTACCTGAGAGAGCAGACGGGGCCTCAGTTTAACGTCTCATCTGAAAGACAAAACCTCCAACAATGCAGCACTACCTCAGCACTGCACTGGAGTGTCAGCCTAGATTTTTGTGCTCCAGTCTCTGGAGTGGAACTTGAACTCACAACCTTGTGATTTAGAGATGAGAGTGCTACCCACTGAGCCACGGCTAACAGGAAACATGCTGATCGGTTGGGCGTGGTATTGGAAGATGGAAATTGGTGGCTTTTCAGCAGGGCCAGGTTGGAAATAGATCCTTTAATGGCTGCGGGGGATGGGGGTGTTGGGGGGGGGAGTGTCGGGGGGGAGGTTGGGGAAGCAATCCTGGTTGGGGTGGGGGAGTGGGGGGCATTAAGGGTCTTGTTGTGTAAAGCATGCACTCCCATGTTCCGCCACCAGGGAGCGCATCCCCTGAAGTCCCAAGTGATCCCAGCATCCCTTGGGAGCACTGTCTATAAGCCGGCCCCTAAGGCCTGTTCCTGACTCTAGAGTGTCTTAATAAAGACTGAGGTCACTGTTACTTTAACCTCCCTGTGTGCAGTCTCATCTGTGTTAGGAACACAATAGGTCTGTTAGTAGGGATGATAATTATTTTTAATAGCATACTGTTCACTTGCAGCCTGATGCCTATCCAATTCAATTTTCAAGCGTCTGTGGGCAAATGTTAGAGCACTGCAGTATCTGAACCTTCTTTTTAATTCTGGTGAAGTGAGGATGTTGTTGCATGAGGTTGGAGCGAGGAGGATTGCCCCTGTTTTCTGCTCCCTGAAGGACAACAGTACAGCCTGCTTCGCAGAAGATGGCTGCAAGAAGTTGAGGATGGTGGCTGCCACTGTCACTGGCATCCTTATACTGCAGGTTGGCTGCAGGTGTCCTTGCAGCAGATGTCACAGATCTGCAACATGCTCCATGCTGTTACAGAAACCGCGACGGCAGTTATTCTTAGTCTTTGCCAGGGAGGTACATCAGGGCCTGTGGATATGGTTAGTGTGGGCTTAATGGACATTCCCAGTCTAGTGTCTACTGATCTCCCTGGCATGCCTTCTTTCATTTTGTACTATATCAAACATTAAATATTGTGCTTGGGCATTTCATCACCAACATTGTCACTAATTTGAACTAAACTTGCTAATCGTTACCTAGATGACTTATAATTCCCTAAAGTTCCATAAAAGTTTGTATTGTATGATTTTTCTCTTCATGGCTTCTTTATTTCAGTTCTTCCTCTTGTAAATAATTCAATTACAGTTAGGTTTCCAAAAATTAGCAAAAAATATTCGGCTAGTTTAGATTCCACATAAGCATACAAGGTAGATTTTCTGATTAGGTGCACTCATAGTTTAGGCACCGATTGGGAATTCAGGTCAGAGGATTGGGCAACAAGACCTGTATAAGTTCTGTCTCTCACCTTATGTCTCCCGATCAACCACCCTATCCTTCACCGAGGATCGGCACAAAACGGGTTTCCACGGATCTCCTGCACAAGTTAGGGTAGTGGATTGATCAAAGCCCCGCAAAATGTAATGGTAAATATCTCTGCAAGAAAAGCAAACTGGGCAGAGTGCTCTCTCACAACATCCCTGATTTTAACCTAACACACCCAGCCAAAACTGAGCGCATTCGGGTGGGGCGTCCGATTTACAACCTCTGGGCAACACAAAAGCAAAGTGTGATGACACATGAATAAAACTGCAAATGATTTCCAAAGAACAACAACAAATTGTATTTATAAAGTGCCTTTAATGTAGTAAAACATCCCTAGGCACTTCGCAAGTGCTTTATCAAACAAAATTTGACATTGAGCCATATAAGGAGATATTAGAACAGGTGGTAGGTTTTAGAGAGCATCTTACAGGAGGAGCGGGAGGTAGAGAGGTGGAGCGGTTTAGGGAGGAAATTACAGAGCTTAAGACCGAGGCTGCTGAATGCACATCCACCAAGAGTGGAGCAATGAAAATCAGGGATGCACAAGAGGCCAGAATTGGAGGCGTGCAGAGATCTCAGAGTTGCAGATCTGAAGGAGGTTGCTATAGCAAGTAACAGGTTCCAGTTGCAGTGCTCAGTAGAAAAACTGGACAATTAAATGCTTCCATAACTGTTTCCCTACTAACTATGGCTGATTTGACGCTGATGTTTGCTGGGTACTACTGTTCTCTTGGTCTTCCATGCCCTGCAACTGGCCCTAATGCCAGTGGGTGGGCTGTACCATAGATGCCCCTGGATCATCTTAATGGAAACACTCCTGGGTCTGGACAGAATCAATACAACAGGTGTGCTGCTCCTATCAGAGCACAGATGGGCCCTTCACTGCTTAGGGTATACATCCATTCAATGTTTCTTCTACCCTTCAAAAATTGACTGCTTCTGATATCCTTAAGCAATCTCCCTCACTGTTGTCCTGTTCTCTACTTTGGTATTATTAGCAAACTGATTGTCATTGTTGTTAAGTCCTGACTCTAATGTACTGACTTACACGAGACACATGCTGAAGTCAAGGTCACTCAGGACCTGCACCTTTAATTCCAGCTCTCCCAATGCTGCACTTGCCTGAGACCTCCCTTTATATACCTCAGTGGGACAGGTATGGAGTGTCTCCTGCAAGTGCACCCATGGTGGTAAGGTATGCTTATTGTTACAGGTCATTTCCAGTTACAGTCATGTATAGCATAGTAAGATACAGTTATATACAGTAATGTGAGATACATGACATCACCCTCGCCCAAGGTCTTAGTGCCTTTATAGACTCAGTCTCTCAGGTGGTCTGCGCTCTCGCATGGAGCGTCTTAGTTGTGGTTCAATTGTTTGCCTTGGTGCCTGTTTTTCGTTCGGTGTGATTGCTGGTATCTTGCCTGGGCTGTCTGTTTCGTTCGGTGTGATTGCTGGTATCTCGCCTGGGCTGTCTGTTGAGACTGCCCTTTCCGCAGGTTGTTCCACCTGTCTGTCCACCAGGTGCAGTTGTAGTCTGCCTCTGGTTCTTCAGTGTTATCAGTGAATCTACTTTTTACTAGGTCTACATGCCTCCGGCAGGTTTGGCCATTGTCCATTTGTACAACCAGTAGTCTGTTTCCCTCTTTGTCTGTTACTGTCCCTGCAAGCCATAGTTTAGCACAAACACTTTGTCCCCTATCTCATTCCACCTCCCCCTCGAATTTCGGTCATGGTACTCAGTTAGCTTTTGACGCTTAGCCTCAATAATTTCATGCATGTCTGGACGGATTAACGAGAGCCTGGTCTTAAAGGTTCGTTTCATCAATAGTTGCGCAGGGGGAACCCCAGTCAACGAATGCGGACGAGATCTGTATGCCAGCAGCAGTCGCGACAGGCGGCTCTGCAGCATGGGATCTTGGATTCTGAGCATGCCTTGTTTAATGATCTGCACTGCTCGCTCCACCTGGCCATTGGAGGCCAGCTTGAAAGGTGCCGTCTTAACGTGATTTATACTGTGGTCAACTATAAAATCGTGAAATTATAGGCTGCTGAAACACGGACCATTATCACTGACCAATATGTCAGGAATGCCGTGCATTGCAAACATGGTTCTAAGGCGCTCCACAGTGGTGGAGGTGGTGCTCGAGTTTAAAATGGTGCACTCGATCCATTTTGAAAATGCATCAACGACTACGAGGAACATTTTGCCCATGAATGGACCCGCGTAGTCTACATGCAGCCGCGACCACGGTTTGGTGAGCCAGGGCCAGGGGCTTAGGGAGGCCTCCCTGGGGGCATGACTGAGTTGGGCACAAGTGGTGCACCGACGGACGCAGAGCTCCAAGTCCGCGTCAATGCCAGGCCACCAGACATGAGATCTGGCTATGGCCTTCATAAAGACGATCCCCGGGTGCTCGCGATGGAGCTCCTGGACAAACGCCTCCCTGCCTCGTAAGGGCATAACTACTCGGCTGCCCCACATCAGGCAGTCTGCCTGTTGTGAGAGTTCATGCATGCGCCTATGGAAGGGTTTGACCTCCTCGGGGCAGGCATCGCGAGCCTCTGCCCAGTCACCGGTTAAAACGCATCTTTTAACTAGAGATAACGTGGGGCCGCTCTGATTTGGCGAGCCGTCATGAGCGAACCTGTGGATTCAAAGGCATTGATTGCCATGACCATCTCAGAGTCCTGTTCGTCAGACCCTTCTGTGGTCGCCAGGGGTAGCCTGCTAAGCGCGACGGCACAGTTGTCTGTGCCTGGTCTGTGCCTTATCGTGTAGTCGTAAGCCGCCAGCATGAGTGCCCACCGCTGAATGCGCGCTGAGGCGTTGCCGTTGATTGCCTTGCACTCGGATAGTAGGGACGTGAGGGGTTTGTGATCGGTTTCTAACGCAAACTTGGCCCCGAAAAGGTATTGGTGCATCTTTTTGACACCGTACACGCACGCGAGCGCCTCCTTCTCAACCATACCTACCCGCGCTCCGCCTGCAAAAGTGACCTGGAGGCATAAGCATCGGGCTGCAATTTACTCGCATCATTGACATGCTGTAAAACGCACCCGACCCCATTCGCTGACGCATCACACATAAGGACTAACTTTTTACCTAGGTCAAAAAAGGCTAAAACACTCTTGGAACATAAAAGGTTGCGTACCTTATCGAAGGCGCCGCCTTGGACGTCCTCCCAAAACCAATCGTACCCCTTTCTGAGTAGCACATGCAGAGGCTCCAGCAGCGTGCTCAAGTTCTGCATAAAGTTCCCAAAGTAATTGAGTAGCCCGAGAAAGGCGCGCAGTTCCGAGACATTCCGGGGCCTGGGTGCCAGGCGAATCGCTTCGGTTTTGGATTCGGTTGGGCGGATTCCATCAGCGGCAATTCTTCTGCCCAAAAAATCAACCTCAGACGCGAGAAACAGACACTTGAATTTCTTAACTCTTAGGCCTACCCGATCCAATCGACTTAGTACTTCCTCAAGATTGCGGAGATGAGAGTCGGTGTCCCTGCCCGTGATGAGTATGTCATCTTGAAACACAACCGTCCCCGGGATGGACTTGAGCAGACTTTCCATGTTGCGCTGCAATATAGCAGCTGCGAACCTGATGCCGAATGGGCATCGATTGTAACAAAAAGGCCTCGATGTATGTTGATGGTGGTGAGTAGCTTAGACTCTTCGGTCAGTTCTTGCGTCATATACACAGATGTGAGGTCAAGTTTCGAGAAAAGTTTTCCTCCAGCCAACGCGGCAAATAGGTCCTCCGCTCTGGGCAGCGGGTATTGTTCCTGTTGGGAGACTCTGTTTATGGTAGACTTGTAATCCCCACAGATTCGCACGGATCCATCAGGCTTCATGACGGGGACGATGGGGCATGCCCAGTCGCTGAATTCCATGGGAGAAATTATGCCTTCCCACAGAAGCCGGTCCAGTTCGTTTTCAATCTTTTCCCTCATCACATAAGGCACAGCTGTAGCCTTGTGATGGACCAGTCTGGCATTCTGTGTGATGTAGATTCTAACTTTAGCCCCATTGAAGGTGCCCACACCTGGCTGAAAAAGATGTTCAAAATGGCTTAGAACTGTTGAGCAGGAGGTCCGTTCCTCTGACGACATGGCGTGAACATCATCCCATTTCCAATTAAGTTCTCCCCAACAGGGCTGGGAGATCCCCGGGGACAATCCACAGGTAAAGTCGGTGCACCATACCTTTGTGTGTGACTGAGAGCATGGCACTGCCAATGACTGGGACAATTTCTTTAGTATAGGTCCTTAGTTTGGTGTCGATCTTTGTGAGTTTTGGTCTATTGCTTTTGTGCGGCCACAGCTGTTCAAATTGTTGAATGCTCATGAGGGATTGACTGGCCCCCGTGTCCAGTTCCATGTTGACGGGTATCCCGTTGAGTAGAACCCTCATTATAATTGGAGGTGTCTTGGTGTAAGAACAGTGGACATTGATCGTGTTAACCCGCTGTACCTCGGCATCCCGTGCACTGTTCCAACCGTCGTCTGGTCCGCTTTCCGACCCTTCCGATTCGTATACCAGCCGAGCTGCTGTTTTTCTGCACATGCGAGCCAGATGCCCTGTGTAGTTGCAGTTTCTGCAAACGGCATGCTGAAATCAACACACCCTGGTTGAGTGCCTTCCCCCACATCTCCAACACAGACCGTTTCCATTGTTTCCGAAGGATGAGCTGTGTCTGGCTGATCCCCCTTGAGCTTCTCTCAACCTGTTGTTGATTGCTCGCATTGTGGGTTGATCAGGTGTGATCGGCCGTTCATGTGGCCCTTGATTTTGATGGCTTCTGGCGCCACTGTCTGCTGTTGAAGGCCTGCTCTCCTGCCTTTGTCTATGTGTGGGGGTAGCGGTTTGTTTCACATTGTGAACCCCTTGTTCCGATGCCTCGTTGGTTGTCATACCCGAAGTATAGATCAGCCTCGTTTCTTCTTCGCATGCCTAGAACGTCTGTGCGACCAGTGCTGCTGCCTCTAGAGTCACGTTCTTAGTCTTTATAAGGTTTCGGAATATGCCTGCGTGGCCTATTCCTTCAATAAAAAAGTCTCTCAGTACTTCTCTCCTTAGTTCATCGGGGAACTCACATGAACTAGCTAGCCTCCGAAATTCCGCCATGATGTCGGGTATGCTTTGGCCCACACAGCGTCTGTAGTTGTAGAACCTGTGTCTGGCCATGTGTAGGCTGCTCGCTGGCTTCAGGTGGTCTCTCACCAGTGTGCTTAACTCCTCAAACGACTTGCTTGCTGGTTTCTCAGGTGCCAGAAGGTCTTTCATTAAAGCGTATGTTTTCGAGTCACAGCTGGTCAAGAGATGGGCTCTTCTCTCATCTTGTCGCCCAACCAGTCTTTGGTTACAAAGCTTTGCTGGAGCCTTTCTATAAAGTCATCCCAATTGTCTCCAACATTGTATTTCTCATCTGAGCTGTTGGTAGCCATTCTGTGGATTCTGTGATCCTGTAACTCATCGCCACTGTTAAGTCCTGACCCTAATGTACTGACTTACATGAGGCACATGCTGAAGTCAAGGTCTGTCGCTTTTACAACCTATTGAATAAAGTCAGCACCAACAGCCAATTCAAACAGATACACCACTCTAAAAATAGCCAATCAATGAAAAATCATAGCCAGCCACCAATACTTTTGTCTAGTCAATACTCGCAAAAAGCAACTCCAGTTAACATCAATTTAATCAAAAATGATCATTTAATCCTTACCCAGCCAATCCAATTGAAGCCAAGCTCTTTCCAGCTACTAGTTCAATCTGCTGGGCTCTCACAATTTTCCATGAATGCTGCGACGATAATTTTAGATTCATGAATTCCAAATTTGATTAAACATCAAGTGAAACAAAAATTGACTTTTAAGTGCTCAAAAAACAAGAACAGTTGTAACATTTTTATTCCGCTTTGCATTTTTTAAAGTCTGAACTATTCTGTTAAATATTTAGTGAAAATATCAACATGTAGGGCTCACTTTTCCCCAATGCCATTTTTTGGTGTATTTCAAGAGTTACCCCTGTATTTTCGGCTCCGACTACTCCAAAAAAAAACTTGAAATTTACCCCATTCTAATTTTTTTAATTGGCGCTGCGCAGCCTGTCCTTTAGTTTTTGGAGGGGTGTGGCGGGGGGGGGGGGGGCGGGGAATGGGGGGGGGTGGAGCCTAACATCTGCGACGAAAAAAGGATGCTTCCCCCTTCTGCGCATGCATGAAAAAAAAATGAGGTTTTTTACATGACTGCTGTGGGCGCGTATGCCCAATACACCTGCCGGTCTGCGTTCGTCATTTTTAAAGAGCCAGTTGTATGTGAGAACTTTAATTCTCAGTGGAAAAAAATCGGAGCTGCAATATGCAACGCGGCTCAAGGACCAAGAATTTCTCACAGGATGAAGTGGAGGCACTAGTTACTGTAATTGAGGCCAGATGGCAATCGTTGGACACCAGCAGAGGTCACATAAATATTTCACCAGAAGAAATGAAGAAACGTTGGAACCAACCTGCAGAAGATTACTGTGCAATGGTGACAATCCCGTGGTCTGGAGGCCAGAGCAAAAAGAAGTGGCAGGACCTTCGTCAAGTAGTTTAAGTAATATTTTCATTTAGTCACTGGAATTGCAATTGTAAATGTAACCATCTGTATACGTCCCACCCAACAGCAAGGCACCCTCTTAAAACTTATATTTTCATCTTTGCAGAGAAAGGTGGCACATAACAAAGGGAAAGAACTCAAACAGGAGGAGTCCTGGCAAATCTGCATGCACTGACACACTTGGAAGACAGGGTTGCTGCTTTGATGGGTCCTGCCTGGAGAAAAGCAACCACCACTGCACAAGCTGGGCCCACACTCGAGGGAGAGGGTAAGTCCTGCAAATTCCACAGTCTGGCTTTGCTAAATGTTAAGTACTGCGTGGCCTAGCCATGCTTCAGTTCATGGGGACGTCTCTGTCAGCTATGCTTCGATTGATGCAATGTGTCATCATTCATTGTGGTCCTTCAAATGAGTCTGCTGCCTGCGCTGTGTGAACCTACTCATGCTGCCCGAGATGCTCGAAAGAATAAGCTTGGTACCAACCCGAGAAACACTGCGCAACTGTCTGCGGGCAGGAGTGGAGTCACCAAGACCAAGCGCAGCGGGCGGTCTTATTATAAGGTGGAGGAGAGATGGATGCAGCCTTTCTGAAACAGAGAGACAGACTATTATCTGAATGGTGACAGATTAGGAAAAGGGGAGGTGCAAAGAGACCTGGGTGTCATGGTACATCAGTCATTGAAGGTTGGCATGCAGGTGCAGCAGGCGGTTAAGAAAGCAAATGGCATGTTGGCCTTCATAGCAAGGGGATTTGAGTACAGGGGCAGGGAGGTGTTGCTGCAGTTGTACAGGGCATTGGTGAGGCCACACCTGGAGTATTGTGTACAGTTTTGGTCTCCTAACCTGAGGAAAGACATTCTTGCTATTGAGGGAGTGCAGCGAAGGTTCACCAGACTGATTCCCGGGATGGCGGGACTGACTTATCAAGAAAGACTGGATCAACTGGGCTTGTATTCACTGGAGTTCAGAAGAATGAGAGGGGACCTCATAGAAACATTTAAAATTCTGACGGGGTTGGACAGGTTAGATGCAGGAAGAATGTTCCCAATGTTGGGGAAGTCCAGAACCAGAGGTCACAGTCTAAGGATAAGGGGTAAGCCATTTAGGACCGAGATGCGGAGGAACTTCTTCACCCAGAGAGTGATGAACCTGTGGAATTCTCTACCACAGAAAGTTGTTGAGGCCAATTCACTAAATATATTCAAAAAGGAGTTAGATGAGGTCCTTACTACTAGGGGGATCAAGGGGTATGGCGAGAAAGCAGGAATGGGGTACTGAAGTTGAATGTTCAGCCATGAACTCATTGAATTGTGGTGCAGG
Source organism: Pristiophorus japonicus (assembly GCF_044704955.1). Lineage (NCBI taxonomy): Eukaryota > Metazoa > Chordata > Chondrichthyes > Pristiophoridae > Pristiophorus > Pristiophorus japonicus. The sequence continues at coordinate 73,545,280 of NC_091985.1, forward strand.
CTAGAAGGGCCGAATGGCCTACTCCTGCACCTATTTTCTATGTTTCTATGTTTCTATGTTTCCTGCTGTTGTTGTAATTGTTATTATTATAGTTGTTACTGTTGCAACTGTTCTCAAATTAAAAGTTTTTTGTAAGTGATGTAAATTTTTTTTGTAAGTGATGTAAATTTACAAGTTTAAAAGTTTATATAAGAACATAAGATATAGGAGCAGTTGACTCCATCGCTGTGGTAAAGGGTAACTACAGGGGACTTATAGCAGATGGCAGAGCTCAGCAACTGCCTCCATACCAATCCGAATCCTGTGGAAGCAGTTTGACTCACTCATTCTGAGGTAAGTACGCCAGGGCCTGCAAATATGATAGGGGTGGCATAATGGCAGGTGAAGGCAGTCTAGCTCCTGTGCCGACTAACTTAAAACCTGCTCTAGAGTTGGTCTGAAAGCAAACCCAATATTTGATGCAAAAATACCTGTGTCTCTTTAAGAGCTTCCATTCCCACTTACAAGAATACTGCTTGCCTTTAATGCCCGATTTCAATGCATGAACATAATGCTGGGTTGGACTTCTGCCTGAAATTCAGAAAATGGAAGATTGCTTAGCAGTGCTCTCATTTACATGAGTGTGCATGCCTAATGAAGCTTTCACACATTGATGCGCGAAAACTGTTTACATCAGTGGGAAATTTGGACTAGGAAATGGCATTCATAGGGGAACCTCGCAACTTCACGAAGAAACAACTTTCTGGTCCTTGTTCTCCTGATTAATGCTGTTGGGATCATTCCTGCCCATCGGAACTTCCATGCTTATATTGTTAAAAGGCTCAGGTTTACCTCAGGACAAAGGATGGAAAACTGCGGTCAGAGGCTTCCTTCGTACGAAATGCCACCGAACCAAAAAAAATCTACGAAAGTACCTGGTGATCCCGGAGGAACGTAGGATCCCGGTCGGAGGCCTATATTCACTGTGCAGCATATGGGAAGATACCTTTCAGGTATGTACGTACAAGCTGGAGTCACGTGAGTCTAGACCACCAATCATTATGTTGTATTACATAAGAATTTAAGAACATAAGAAATAGGAACAGGAGTAGACCATACGGCCCCTCGAGCCTGCTCCACCATTCAATAAGATCATGGCTAATCTGATCATGGACTCAGCTCCACTTCCCTGCCCGCTCCCCATAACCCCTTATTCCCTTATCGGTTAAGAAACTGTCTATCTCTGTCTTAAATCTATTCAATGTCCCAGCTTCCACAGCTTTCTGAGACAGCGAATTCCACAGATTTACAACCCTCTGCGAGAAGAAATTCCTCCTCATCTCAGTTTGAAATGAGCGGCCCCTTATTCTAAGATTATGCCCTCTAATTCTAGTCTCCCCAATCAGTGGAAACATCCTCTCTGCATCCATCTTGTCAAGCCCCCTCATAATCTTATACGTTTCGATAAGATCCTCTCTCAATCTTCTGAATTCCAATGAGTAGAGGCCCAACCTACTCAATCTTTCCTCATTAATCAACCCCCTCATCTCCAGAATCAACCTAGTGAACCTTCTCTGAACTGCCTCCAAAGCAAGTATATCCTTTCTCAAATATGGCAACCAAAACTGCACGCATTATTCCAGGTGTGGCCTCACCAATACCCTGTATAACTGGAGCAAGATTTCCTCGTTTTTATACTCCATCCCCTTTGCAATAAAAGCCAAGATTCCACTGGCCTTCCTGATCACTTGCTGTACCTGCACACTAACCTTTTGTGTTTCATGTACAAGTACCCCCAGGTCCCGCTGTACTGCAGCACTTTGCAAATTTTCCCCATTTAAATAATAACTTGCTCTTTGATTTTTTTTCTGCAAAAGTGCATAACCTCAAACCTTCCAACATTATACTCCATCTGCCAAATTTTTGCCCACTCACTTAGCCTGTCTATGTCCTTTTGCAGATTTTTGTGTCCTCTTCACACATTGCTTTTCCTCTCATCTTTGTAGCGTTACGCTCGGTCCTTTCTTCTAAGTCATTAATATAGATTGTAAATAGTTGGGGTCCCAGCACTGATCCCTGCGGCACCCCACTAGTTACATTGCCAACCAGAGAATGAACCATTTATCCCGACTCTCTGTTATCTGTTAGATAGCCAATCCTCTATCCATGCTATTATATTACACCCAACCCCGTGAACTTTTATCTTGTGCAGTAACCTTTTATGTGGCATTTTGTCAAATGCCTTCTGGAAGTCCAAATACACCAGATCCACTGGTTCCCCTTTATCCACCCTGTTTGTTACATCCTCAAAGAATTCTAGCAAATTTGTCAAATATGATTTCCCCTTCATAAATCTAAGCTGACTCTGCCTGACCGAATTATGTTTTTCCAAATGTCCTGCTAATGCTTCCTTAATAATGGACTCCAACATTTTCCCAACCACGGATGTTAGGCTAATTGGTCTATAGATTCCTGTTTTTTGTCTGCCTCCTTTTTTAAATAGGGGCGTTACATTTGCAATTTTCCAATCTGCTGGGACCTCCCCAGAATCCAAGGAATTTCGATAAATTACAACCAATGCATCCACTATCCCTGCCGGCACTTCTCTTAAGACCCTAGGATGCAAGCCATCAGGTCCAGGGAATTTATCTACCTTTAGTCCCATTGGGCCCAAGTTTCGGGCCGCGCCTAGGATGGCGCAGCCCTGACCTGGACGCCTGTTTTTCGGCTAAAGGGATCAAGGGGTATGGAGAGAAAGCAGGAAAGTGGTGATGAGGTGAATGGTGGTGCAGACTCGAAGGGCCGAATGACCTAAGGGAATTAAGGGTTACGGGGAGCGGATGGGTAAGTGGAGCTGAGTCCATGGCCAGATCAGCCATGATCTTGTTGAATGGTGGAGCAGGCTCGAAGGGCTAGATGTCCTACTCCTGTTCCTAATTCTTATGTTCTTATGTTCTTATGTACTCCTGCACCTATTTTCTATGTTTCTATGTTTCTATGTTCCAGTGCACACCGAGATGCTACAGTCTACAGCCAGGCCATCAGGCCACCATGGTCATCTGAAATGTCCTCAATGAAAGATCATCTGCCTTCCACCTAATATGCTGTAAAAACACTTTATAGGAGCATAAGGGTGATTGAAGATTTTTCAGAATGACGAGATCTTCTAGATGAAAACGTCATATCATGAGATGAAATGGAGCTATGCAAGATTTTATCATTTCTGCCAACAGAAATTTTACAGCCAATTTATATATTTTGTGAATTCTTTTCACATGATGCTGAGTAATTAAGCATTTCCTTCTTTTGACAGCATCAAATACTTTTAGGTCAGGTACCATTATAGCTAAGGTTAAGTACAATGTATCACACCCACCATACCACTAACTTGCCTGAATTTAAACCTCAGTAGAGCAGCCTCTTTGTTCTATCTGTACATTGCCTAGTTGAGTAATTGCCTAAATATATATATGCAATTATGGGTAGTATTATGCTGTGAACTTATGCCTGTTCGGAATAGATTCACTGTCCTGCTCTATTGAACAAATTAACTTAATTACCATTACAGAGAGGAAATCTGTATCCTAGAGCTGACAGTATTGTACTCCCCCCCCCCCCGCCGCCCCCATCCCCCTCTATAATTCTATGAAATTCCACTCAAAATGTTGAGCAGAAATTTCCCCCATAAATACGCTCAGAGTACAATATCTACATAATTGTCATAATGGCAACAGAAAACCATTCCAATATTGATAGAACTGGTTATATTCCCCAACACGGAGCAATATATTTCAATAAGGTTGAAAATGTAGTTTTTTCATGTATGTGGGAGTCAGTAATTTAACTTTTATGCTTTAGGCTGCTATTACTTAAATGATTTACCACCCAATCAACAAATTAATACAGTGTATTTTCCTTATTAAATGCACTTTAAAAAGCATTATCTGAATAATAAAAACGAGTGTCTTTGATGATAAAAGTAAAAAGACATTTAGTGACTTTTTAAATGACAACTGTTGAAAGATTTCCAAGTGATTAAATGCATCCTTCCAGTTCAAATGTAGTTGGCATAATCAAAATGGTGCACTATAAAGGCTAGCATAATAAACTAGCTCCCAGCAAAAGTAAACATTTCCATTTCTCCAAGACATTCTTTATATTTTTAATAACTTCATAAAATATTACAGAAGAATTTGCCAGCATGGTCGAGCCTGTTGTAGATTGGAGCTCAAGGCTCTATTGCAGCAGGCTGAGCAGGCATAAGAGATGCTCCCACCATATGTAGGACCCCTAGTACTGGGGGGCCTGTTACAGATTTCCAGGGAGTAACACAGATACAGCTATTTGGACTCCTCCAAAGTTATACCTTGAGAGTGCTTTGATCAGCATCAAGTGATTCCATTAGATGATAGTGCTAAATCGAAACCTACTTTGATAAGCAGCTCTCATGAGGTCAACATCCTTAGGCTATGGGCCTGCAAACACAGCATGAACTAGGCTGATTAAGGCTTCAAAAAGATAATGGAGTAGAAATTCCGACGTTCTGGGCCCGTAAAAAGTTTCTACGGACCTAGGAAGGCATCAGAAAAGCTGGTTTTCAGCGCTTTTTACGGGCCCGGGACATCGGAATTTCTACCCCATTGTCTTTTTGAAGCCTTAATCAGCCTAGTTCATGCCGTGTTTGCAGACTGGAGCTTGACAAATTGTAAACATCTCAGGAGCAAGGACAGTTGTACGGGCAAGATTGCGGGATTTACATATATCTTGCCCGGCAAATGTCCTCAAAAATCTTGCGCCTGAAAAAGTAAGCGCATTGCCTACTTTTACAGGCGTAAGAGTTTAAAAACCTATCAAAAACATGATTAAAATAAACATTTTAAAAACATATTTATGTTAAAACCCTGCCCACTCAGGTAATGTTATTTTAAACCCTAACCCTAACTTTTAAAAAAAATCGGCAATTTTTTTCCTTTAAAAAACATGTATAACAACTTTAATTTCTATTAGTGTATTGTGTGAGGTGTTTTTTTAAATGTTTTATGTAGTGTTTGTGCGTTTTGGAGTTTTTCTCATTCATTGTAACAGGAGATTCGGAACTTACGAATCTCCCATTACAATGAATGAGAAAATACTTATCTGTGATTGGGTGTCCAGGCACACGTGACTCCTGCGCACATCCCTACGAGCACGCGTTGCGACGCGCAGGGAGAGGAGTCCTGTGGATCGAGCGAGCGCAGCAGCTTCACGTAAGTGCACATTTTATGTCTATTATTTAGTCCTCGAGAGGAATTTCTGCCCCATATGTGGACCTTGCCCCATAATGTGATCTCAGCACCTGAAAGGCTGCACTGTGAGACTATGTGAGGGGATATAACTTTAGTTACAATGCATATTTAACACAGCATTAATATCAGGTTACTAGTCAATGTTCTATGGTGTTGCATATGGGTACTGTTGGATAAGCAACAGGGAAAGTTCTGCTGCCATTATTTATTTATTTCACATCAGACTAACTAAACAACATGGGGAAAGGCCAGCAAGGAACACATTTTTATTTTTCGCCAGTTCAAAAATGATTTAAAGTCAAAGTATTAATACTCAATGATTAAACATAGAAACTTAGAAAATAGGTGCAGGAGTAGGCCATTCGGCCCTTCGAGCCTGCACCGCCATTCAATGAGTTCATGGCTGAACATGCAACTTTAGTACCCCATTCCTGCTTTCTCACCATACCTCTTGATCCCCCTAGTAGTAAGGACTACATCTAACTCCTTTTTGAATATATTTAGTGAATTGGCCTCAACAACATTCTGTGGTAGAGAATTCCACAGGTTCACCACTCTCTGGGTGAAGAAGTTTCTCCTCATCTCGGTCCTAAATGGCTTACCCCTTATCCTTAGACTGTGACCCCTGGTTCTGGACTTCCCCAACATTGGGAACATTCTTCCTGCATCTAACCTGTCTAAACCTGTCAGGATTTTAAACGTTTCTATGAGATCCCCTCTCATTCTTCTGAACTCCAGTGAATACAAGCCCAGTTGATCCAGTCTTTCTTGATAGGTCAGTCCCGCCATCCCGGGAATCAGCCTGGTGAACCTTCGCTGCACTCCCTCAATAGCAAGAATGTCCTTCCTCAAGTTAGGAGACCAAAACTGTACACAATACTCCAGGTGTGGCCTCACCAAGGCCCTGTACAACTGTAGCAACACCCCCCTGCCCCTGTACTCAAATCCCCTCGCTATGAAGGCCAACATGCCATTTGCTTTCTTAACCGCCTGCTGTACCTGCATGCCAACCTTCAATGACTGATGTACCATGACACCCAGGTCTCGTTGCACCTCCCCTTTTCCTAATCTGTCACCATTCAGATAATAGTCTGTCTCTCTGTTTTTACCACCAAAGTGGATAACCTCACATTTATCCACATTATACTTCATCTGCCATGCATTTGCCCACTCACCTAACCTATCCAAGTCACTCTGCAGCCTCATAGCATCCGCCTCGCAGCTCACACTGCCACCCAACTTAGTGTCATCTGCAAATTTGGAGATACTACATTTAATCCCCTCGTCCAAATCATTAATGTACAATGTAAACAGCTGGGGCCCAGCACAGAACCTTGCGGTACCCCACTAGTCACTGCCTGCTATTCTGAAAAGTACCGATTTACTCCTACTCTTTGCTTCCTGTCTGACAACCAGTTCTCAATCCATGTCAGCACAATACCCCCAATCCCATGTGCTTTAACTTTGCACATTAATCTCTTGTGTGGGACCTTGTCGAAAGCCTTCTGAAAGTCCAAATATATCACATCAACTGGTTCTCCCTTGTCCACTCTACTGGAAACATCCTCAAAAAATTCCAGAAGATTTGTCAAGCATGATTTCCCTTTCACAAATCCATGCTGACTTGGACCAATCATGTCACCTCTTTCCAAATGCGCTGCTATGACATCCTTAATAATTGATTCCATCATTTTACCCACTACCGATGTCAGGCTGACCGGTCTATAATTCCCTGTTTTTTCTCTCCCTCCTTTTTTAAAAAGTGGGATTACATTGGCTACCCTCCACTTGATAGGAACTGATCCAGAGTCTATGGAATGTTGGAAAATGACTGTCAATGCATACGCTATTTCCAAGGCCACCTCCTTAAGTACTCTGGGATGCAGTCCATTAGGCCCTGGGGATTTATCGGCCTTCAATCCCATCAATTTCCCCAACACAATTTCCTGACTAATAAGGATTTCCCTCAGTTCCTCCTTCTTACTTGACCCTCTGACCCCTTTTATATCCGGAAGGTTGTTTGTGTCCTCCTTAGTGAATACCGAACCAAAGTACTTGTTCAATTGTTCTGCCATTTCTTTGTTCCCCGTTATGACTTCCCCTGATTCTGACTGCAGGGGACCTACGTTTGTCTTTACTAACCTTTTTCTCTTTACATATATATAGAAACTTTTGCAGTCCGTCTTAATGTTCCCTGCAAGCTTCCTCTCGTACTCTATATTCCCTGCCCTAATCAAACCCTTTCTCCTCCTCTGCTGAGTTCTAAATTTCTCCCAGTCCCCAGGTTCACTGCTATTTCTGGCCAATTTGTATGTCACTTCCTTGGCTTTAATACTATCACTGATTTCCTTTGATAGCCACAGTTGAGCCACCTTCCCTTTTATATTTTTACACCAGACAGGGATGTACAATTGTTGTAGTTCATCCATGCAGTCTCTAAATGTCTGCCATTGCCCATCCACAGTCAACCCCTTAAGTATCATTCGCCAATCTATCCTAGCCAATTCATGCCTCATACCTTCAAAGTTACCCTTCTTTATGTTCTGGACCATGGTCTCTGAATTAACTGTTTCATTCTCCATCCTAATGTAGAATTCCACCATATTATGGTCACTCTTCCCCAAGGGGCCTCGCACAACGAGATTGCTAATTAATCCTCTCTCATTACACAACACCCAGTCTAAGATGGCCTCCCCCTTAGTTGGTTCCTCGACATATTGGTCTTGAAAACCATCCCTTATGCACTCCAGGAAATCTTGCTCCACCATATTGCTTCCAGTTTGGTTAGCCCAATCTATATGCATATTAAAGTCATCCATGATAACTGCTGCACCTTTATTGCATGCACCCCTAATTTCCTGTTTGATGCCCTCCCCAACATCACTACTACTGTTTGGAGGTCTGTACACAACTCCCACTAACGTTTTTTGCCCTTTGATGTTCTGCAGCTCTACCCATATAGATTCCACATCATCCAAGCTAATATCCTTCCTAACTATTGCATTAATCTCTTCTTTAACCAGCAATGCTACCCCACCTCCTTTTCCTTTTATTCTATCCTTCCTGAATGTTGAATACCCATGGATGTTGAGGTCCCAGCCCTGATCATCCTGGAGCCACATCTCCGTAATCCCAATCACATCTTATCTGTTAACATCTATTTGCACAGTTAATTCATCCACCTTATTATGGATACTCCTTGCATTAAGACACAAAGCCTTCAGGCTTGTTTTTTTAACACCCTTTGTCCTTTTAGAATGATGATGTAGTGTGGCCCTTTTTGTTTCTTGCCTTTGTTTACTCGGCCTTCCACTATTGCTTTTTACCTTTCTACCATCTGTTTCTGACTCCATATTACTTCGCCCTATCTCACTGCATAGGTTCACATCCCCCTGCCATATTCGTTTAACCACTCCTGAACTGCATTCGCAAATGTTACCCCTAGGAAATCAGTTCCAGTCCTGCCCAAGTGCAGACCGTCCCTTTTGTACAGGTCCCACTTCCCCCAGAACTGGTTCCAATGTCCCAGGAATTTGAATCCCTCCCTCTTGCACCACTGCTCAAGCCATGTATTTATTCTAACTATCCTGCTCCCTCTACTCTGATTAGCACGTGGCACTGGTAGCAATCCAGAGATTACTACTTTTGAGGTCCTACGTTTTAATTTAGCTCCTAGCTCCTTAAATTCAGCTTGTAGGACCTCTTCCCACTTCTTACCTATATCGTTGGTACCTACATGTACCACGACAACTGGCTGTTCACCCTCCCTCTCCAGAATGCTCTGCAGCCGCTCCGAGACATCCTTGATCCTTGCACCAGGGAGGCAACATACCATCCTGGAGTCTCGGTTGCGGCCGCAGAAACTCCTATCTATTCCCCTTACAATAGAGTCCCCTATCACTATAGCTCTCCCACTCTTTTTCCCACCCTTCTGTGCAGCAGAGCCAGCCACGGTGCCATGAACTTGGCTGCTGCTGCCCTCCCCTGATGAGTCATCCTCCTCAGCAGTACCCAAAGCAGTGTATCTGTTTTGCAGGGGGATGACTGCAGGGGACCTCTGCACTACCTTCCTTGCACTGCTCTTCCTGCTGGTCTTCCATTCCCTAACTGGCTGTGGACCCTTCACCTGCGGTAAGACCAACTCGCTACATGTGCTACTCACGTCATTCTCAGCATCGTGGATGCTCCAGAGTAAATCCACCCTCAGCTCTAACTCCGCAATGCGGTCTGTCAGGAGCTGGAGGCAGATACACTTCCCGCACAAGTAGTCGTCAGGGACACCGGAAGTGTCCCTGAGTTCCCACATGATACAGGAGGAGCATATCACGTGACCGAGCTCTCCTGTCATGACTTAACCCTTAGATACACTTAAATTGGCAACAACAATGCTAAAGTTTACTCGCTGTTATAGAAGAGAAAAAAGAAAAACTACTTACCAATCACCAGCCAATCACTTACCCCCTTGGCTGTGACATCACCTTTCTGTTTCTTTCTACTCCTTTTTTGCCCTCTCCCTGTAGCTGCACAAGCTGGGTCTCTCCACGCACCTCCCGACGCCTCTCGCGGCCTTTTGTAGGCCACTCGCCGACCCCGGACTCACGTCTCTCCACGTGCGTAGGTAGGTAAATTACATTTATAAAGCTGCTTGACCAATGATCCAACAGGCAAATGAGATGGAAGGGCTGGTTATGCCTCCTCCCATCTCAATAATATTGCTGCACCTTATATCTTATATGCCTGGAGCCCCTCTGTCTGCCCTTAGAAGATCCAAACGATATCACTGGGCAATGTGAAGGGCTGAATATCCCTCCAGCTCATTTCTTTCTGTTTTAAACATGGGAATTGATCATTTCTGGGTGCAGGGCTGTGGAATTTAGCCCATATACATTTTTAAATTAAGGCATAGTGGGGAAGGCAGAATTTGCTGTCAAAATAACAGCAAGGCTAATGCCGCTTGCCATTATTTATGGCTAAATGGTGCAACAACCTCAGGCAAGGGGCAGATGCATGATTAAATGTGAATATCCAAAGGTTGCTGTCCGAGTTGCACTGCGCTGACATTAGCTTTGTGAAAATGGCATCTTGCCCTTACCCTCTCTGATTTTTTTCAGGAATTTGCTGTATTTGCCCATTATTTGACCATTAAACTCACAGAAAGATAAGTCTTGCCATTAAAATCGTAAATACCCTTTTAACAACGCTATGAGTTTTAATGACTGCCAATCAACTTCTCTGCCGTGAAAAATTAACTATTACAAGTGTGGAGTCTCAGTTTTTGAACTTTTCGGGGAGATTTTAAAAATGTCAAATAAAAAAAAATATTTTCCTTTCTGTCTCTCTTCTCTCTCTCTCTTTTAATTTAAATACCTTATAACCTGGAATATTTAACTGTCAATCATGACCAGTTTGCAGCCATGGCTATCATGTCATACTCTCTAAGCTATTGGAGCCTCTAATTCACTCAGTTTATATCTTATACATCATGTATTAGTATATAAAACTCTTATTTGGGCAAAATCCCTAACCTGTCCTTCTGCCCTGATGCTGCCTTTCTCACACCTTTTAACTTAACACACTTTTTATTTGTCACTCCTACTTTTGTTATTTTAGGATTCCCTTCATCTGGAGTATCAATACCACTGTTTGTGACTGGAACATTGCTCTTCTCCCCTTTTTTTCATCTTTAAAGTATGATTTTTACTATTATTTCTGATTGAGCAGCCCCCCCGTCCTGCCATCCCATTTATTAATTTAAAGTCCTATTTACCAGCCTATTTATCCTTTCCGCTAGGACCTTAGTCCCAGCCCGGTTCAGATGCAACCCATCCCAATGGTATAACTCCCTCCTGTCCCAGTCCTGGTGCCAGTGTCCCATGAAATGCAACCCCTCCTTTTCACACCACTCCTTTAGCCACATGTTCACCTTCCTGATCTTTGTCCCTATGCCAATTAGCACATGTCTCAGGTATTAATCCTGAAATTATTGAGGTCATGTTTTTTAATTTAACTCCTAACTCTTAATACTCCCTCAGCAGAACCTCCTCATTTTTCTTCCCTATATTATTGGTATCGACATGGACCGAGGCAATTGGATCTTCCCCCTCCCTTTCCAAATTCCTTTCCAGCTGCATTGAGATATCCCTTACCCTGGCACCAGGTAGGCAACACACCCTTCGGGACTCTTGATTGAGGATGCAGAGCTGTTCTTGAATCCCCTATAACTACTACATTTTCTATTCTGCTCCTCCCCCCTTTGGAAAGTGTCCTGCTCCACGGTGCCTAGGTCAGCATTGTGGCTGTCCTCCTTTCTCCTCATCCTCACAGGTATCAAGTACCTGTTGGACAGGACCAGTGTTTGTGGAACTTCCTCCTATGTCTCCCCTTGGTTCCCTCTACCCTTTTTAAAAATGTATTTGTTCATGGGATGTGGGCATCGCTGGCCAGGCGGCATTTATTGTTCATCCCGAATTGCCTCTTGAGAAATTGGTGGTGACCGCCTTTTTGAACCGCCGCAGTCCTTGTGGTGAAGGTACTCCCACAGTGCTGACTTTGTTGTAGCGGTTTGGTACAACTGAGTCGTATGCTAGGCCATTTCAGAGGGCAATTAAGAGTCAACCACATTGCTGTGGGTCTGGAGTCACATATAGGGCAGACTGCATAAGGACAGCAGATTTCCTTCCCCAAAGGAGATTAGTGAACCAGTTGGGTTTTTCCTGACAATCCAGTAGTTTATTTATTTAATTAACTGAAATTAAATTCCCCCAGCTGCCATGGTGTGATTTGAACTCACGTCTCCGGATTATTAGTCCAGGCCTCTGGATTACTAGTCCAGTAACATAACCATTATGTGACTGTACCCCTGATGACTCACAACCACATTCTCCCCTTCTTGCACCTGTGCTTTCCTCTGAGATGTGACTAGTCCGGACAAAACTGTTATATATGTAAACTTGTATTTCCTCTGTACAGCCACCAGAGGGCTCATCCCCAGGAGTCCCAAGGGATCCCATAATCCCTTGGGAGCACAGGTATTTAAAGAGGCTTCACAGGTTGTAGAGGCACTCTGCAGACCTGCAATAAAAGACTAAGGTCACACTTTACTTTGAGCTCACAGTGTTCAGTCTGACTCTTTCTCCATATGCAACAAAAACGACCTAAAAATTCTAGCAACGCCCTCCTTATGTGTCGGAGTGTCTCTAATTTGCACTCCAACTCAAGGACTCAAAGCTAGAGTGTCACAAGGCAGAGATATTTCCTGAAGCTGTGGCAATCCGGGACATCCTCACTGTCCACAAACTTCCACATATCACAGACCTGACACACAGCCTACACTGCCATTTCTAGTTTTTATTTATTTGTTATTAGTAATTTGATTCGAGATGTAATAGAATTACTTAAGATCCAGATTATATTTAGTAGATGGATTTAGCTTGATTTCAAGTTAATTTGTAACTAGTCTTGTTTTTTGTTTATAAACTTTTTTGGCCAGAATTTTCCTAACATTAGCAGACCTGGTGCAGCCGGTGTTGGTAGTGGGTTGCAACCCTGCTGTTGGCACCATCTCACTGTAGAAAATGAACTTACCTTAATAGGGCCTAGTAAGCACGCCCAGTGTATTACCCAGTCCAATTCGATGGAGTGGGTCTTATGATGTCATTCATGACGTGTTTTAAGCTGGGATCCTTAAAAGGAAATGGGTGTTGAATCTTTATTGTACAATGATATAATAAAAGTTATATATGAGTTACAAAGAAATAGTTAAATAATATTATCATTGCGTAATATAACTCCATCTACAAATATGATCATGAACATAATTTAAAAAGTAATTGGAAAGTCATTGCTGCTTTAGTCACAAATCTATAGGGCTAGATTTTACACTTTTGTGCAGATAGCCCAAAAATGGGCATTATTTCCGGCGTGGGCGGTAAAAATGGGTTTTCAGATCGCCGGCTTGTCATCTATTCTCAAAGCCCCTAATCTCCATTTTTGAAATTAGGCGTTACCACGAGCGATCTGAAATGGGCGGTAACGTTAAATCTCTCTGTCCTTCTGCCGCAACGTGTCACCAACCTTAGCAAAGGTATGGCAACGCATGTTTCCCGTGATTCAGTAGGTCAGGGGTCATCATTCCATGTGCATAAGAGGAGACAGAGAGAGAGGGAGGGACTGAAAGCGTGTGTGGGTGTGGTGTGTGCTTGTTTGGCTGTTGTGGGAGGCACGAGGGAGATTCACCAGCAGCAAAAAGCCTACTAAGCACTAAGAACATAGTTGGCATCGAGTTTTTGTCCATCAAATAATATATAACATGGAAGGGATGGAAGAGGCCCTGGAGCTGGTCGCCAGGAACACTGGTGGTAGAGGGCTCCCAGTGGTCCCGGAGCACGGCACTGCACCCCAGGGTGCCGCACCCCCTTGCCAACCACACAAGAAAGCCAAGAGCAACATCTTGCTTCTGGCTCAGAGCACGTTCCCACCTCGGGACCATCCTCTTCCGTATCCGTCCAAGCAGCGCTTCGGCCGTCATCGCTCCCCACAATGAAGCAGCGCCTGAGGAACTCCTCGGCCAGGCGGCTTGGAGTCAAAAGGGGAAGGGGAAGAGGTGGGGGTGAGAAGTGTGGGGGGGTGGGGGGATCGGGGAAGGGTTGGTTTTTACAGAAATACTGATGATTTCAGATAAGGGTTCGGTTTAAATGTTTTTTATTTAATAAAACCTTGTTGCGCATTGGCTCAGATAGCTGCACCGTTACATGCTGGTGATTCTTAACATCAAAGGGTATAATTACACTTAACTTCAATCAACTTAAATTTTAACTGTCACTAAGGTGATGCCCACCATTGATGTATGACCTGCACACCCAGCTGTGTGTCAGCCTTGTAAATACCACCAACGTTCTTTCAGGCAAAGCGCTCATTTATGAGCTCCTGATGTAAGAGTCTTGCAGCTATGATGCAACCACGGGCCCTTTCATGCGGTCTACAAGGGGGCGGGGGCATGGCTTCAGCTTAAGCCTGATTGTCTGGCCCGAGGTCAGCGTCCATCTCCTCGTCCTCCTCTTCCTCTCTCTGCTGAGGTGGACTTTCAGACTCATCAGGCAATTCTTGTCCCCTCCAGACAGCCAAGTTGTGCAGCATGGAGCACACCATCATGAATTGAGCTACCTGCTCAGGGTGGTATTGGAGCTCGCCTCCTGAGTGGTCTAGGCATCTAAAGCGCTACTTAAGCACTCCAATGGTTTTCTCCCCGATATTGCGAGTTGCTCTGTGGCTCTTGTTGTATCGCCTCTTGGCTTCGGTGTGGGTGTCATGCAGGGGGTTCATCAGCCAGGAGACGAGGCGATATCCTTTGTCACCAAGCATCCAGCATTGACCTTGTGGCTGATTGTTAAACAAGTCAGATACAGTGCTCTCATGCAAGATGTGAGCATCATAGATGCTGTCCGGAAATTTAGCATTCACTGCCATAATAATTTGCTGGTGGTCGACAACGAGTTGTATATTCAGGGAGTGGAATCCCTTGCAGTTCCTGAAAACCTCTACATCCTGAAACGGTGCCACCATCGCAATGTGCGTACAGTCTATTGCTCCCTGCACCTTGGGGAAGTTAGCAATTCGGTAGAATCCTCGAGCTCTCTCAGTGTGAGCCTCCCTGGTCATAGGGAAACTGATAAAGTCCATCCTGCGTGCTTCAGTTACCTGTGGAGCTTACCTTTTGCCATCTCGAGTCTGCAGCATGTAATTGGTCATCAAGAGAGGGTGAGAACGGACAGGCCCCATTCAATAGCTATCTGTTTTCCACCGATTGGTCACAGAGAATGAATGTCCTGACGAAGACAATTATTAAATTCCAATCGTCCACAGTATGATAAAGATGTTTGTTCAGATGTTCACATCACCTCCAAACAGAATACATCTGAACTCCCCCGAGGTTGAAGCAGAGCAGCCTTTTAAATGATGCGACATGTGATTTAGAACATAGCTTCCATACCGCTGTGAGTAGTTCCAGTTAGTTTCACTTTTTCCGGGCATTTTTTTGGATGAGATTTGAGCGAGGTGATGAAAGTGACGCTGGGTGATCTCCTAGGTGTTAGTTTTGGCAAATGTGATCTTTACAACAAAATAAAGTGGGCAGTCATTTTTATTGAATCTCAGTGTTAATTACGTGTGGAAAGTAACACTGGGCGATATTATGGGCATTGGTTTCGTCCATTCTGATTGATTCCGCCCAAAAAAAGTGGGCGGGCGGTATTATTTTTTTCCGATGATACGCACATGGGAAAAGTAACACTCGACGATAAGTGTCCGAGAAATGGGCGTCAGTTTCCATTTTGTGGCTAAATGGGCGCTATCTGGCCTTTATACCTCATTTTGGCAGTAAAATGGACGTTAAGTGGATGTTATGCGTGCAAAAAAAGTGTAAAATCTAGTCCATAGACTTTTATAGCAGTACCTGCTATAAATGAAAGGTGTATGTATAGCTAATATATAAAATTAAGCAGATTTTAAATGTAAAGGGCTGGATTTACAATCATGCAAGTTCAGTGGAAGAGCTGCGGAATCCCTGACAAACAGTGTAAGTGGCGCTTACAATGTGTTTCTGGGATTTCTGCAGCTCTTCCGTTGAAGTTAACAATGGGCAAGTGAGAGAACCTCTGCAGAAATTCACCCTAAAGTCTCAGACTGAAAAAAAAAATTTGTCATAGACAGTAAATTGAACCAGTGAAATAAATGATGAGAATGAAATTGTTATGGTTAATTAATTCAATTTGGAGAAATGTGAGGTAATGCACTTGGGAAGGGCTAACAAGGCAAGGGAATACACAATAAATAGTAGGATACTGAGAATTGTAGAGGAACAGAGGGACCTTGGAGTGCATGTCCACAGATCCCTGAAGATAGCAGGTCAGTTAGATAAGGTGGTTACAAAAACATACGGGATACTTGCCTTTATTAGCCAAGGCATAGAATATAAGAGTGGGAAGGGAATGTTTGAACTGTATAAAACACTAGTTACGCCACAGCTGGAGTACTGCGTGCAGTTCTGGTCAGCAGCAGGAGGTCGAGGATCGAAGCCTATAAAAGGCCAGGAGTTCGGGCAGTCGGAGCAGCAGATGGGAGCAGCGGGAGGTCGGGGATCGAGGCCTACAAAAGGCCAGGAGTTCGGGCAGTCGGAGCAGCTAGCTGGTGCAGGGACAAGAGTAAACAAAGAAGTAATAAGAAATCGAAGTGTGATGTCACAGCCAAGCAGGTAAGTAATTGGCTGGTAGATTGGTGAGTATTTAATCTTTTTCGTTTTCTTTTTCTTTTCTTATCAGTAGGTAACCTTTGGCATTGTTGCCAAATTAAGTTAATTTAAGGGTTAAGTCATAGCGGGAGAGCCCAGACCCGTGTCATGCTCCTCCTGTGCTATGTGTGCAGGAAGTGTGCTTAGTGAAGACAGAACCAAATTATTTGTTCAATTGGTCTGCCATTTCTTTGTTCCCCATTATAAATTCACCTGAATCTGACTGCAACTGACCTACGTTTGTCTTCACTAATCTTTTTCCCTTCACCTATCTATAGAAGCTTTTGCAGTCAGTTTTTATGTTCCCAGCAAGCTTCCTCTCATACTCTATTTTTCCCCACCTAATTAAACCCTTTATCCTCCTCTGCTGAATTCTAAATTTCTCCCAGTCCTCAGGTTTGCTGCTTTTTCTGGCCAATTTCTATGCCTCTTCCTTGGATTTAACACTATCTTTAATTTCCCTTGTTAGCCACGGTTGAGCCATCTTCCGTTTTATTTTTACTCCAGACAGGGATGTACAATTGTTGAAATTCATCCATGTGATCTTTAAATGTTTGCCATTGCCTATTCGCCATCAACCCTTTAAGTATCATTCACCAGTCTATTCTAGCCAATTCACGTCTCATACCATCGAAGTTACCTTTCCTTAAGTTCAGGACCCTAGTCTCTGAATTAACTGTGTCACTCTCCATCTTAATGAAGAATTCTACCATATTATGGTCACTCTTCCCCAAGGGGCCTCGCACAATAAGATTGCTAATTAGTCCTTTCTCATTACACATTCACCCAGTCTAGGATGGCCAGCCCTCTAATTGGTTCCTTGACATATTGGTCTAGAAAACCATCCCAAATACACTCCAGGAAATCCTCCTCCATTGTATTGCTACCAGTTTGGTTAGCCCAATCTATAGGTAGATTAAAGTTGCCCATGATAACTGCTGTACCTTTATTGCACGCATCCCTAATTTCTTGTTTGATGCTGTCCCCAATCTCACTACTACTGTTTGGTGTCTGTACACAACTCCCACTAGCGTTTTCTGCTCTTTGGTATTCCGCAGCTCTACCCATACACATTTCACCTCATCCACGCTAATGTCCTTCCTTACTATTGCGTTAATTTCCTCTTTAACCAGCAATGCTACCCCACCTCCTTTTCCTTTCTGTCTATCCTTCCTGAATGTTGAATGCCCCTGGATGTTGAGTTCCCAGCCTTGGTCACCCTGGAGCCATGGTACATTAGTCATTGAAGGTAGGCATGCAGGTACAGCAGGCAATAAAGAAGGCAAATGGCATGTTGGCCTTCATAGCGAGAGGATTTGAGTATAGGAGCAGGGAGGTCTTACTGCAGTTGTACAGGGCCTTGGTGAGGCCACACCTTGAATATTGTGCACAGTTTTGGTCTCCTAATCTGAGGAAGGACATCCTTGCTGTAGAGGGAGTGCAGCGAAAGTTCACCAGACTGATTCCCGGGATGGCAGGACTGACATATTAAAAATGACTGGATCGACTAGGCTTATATTCACTGAAATTTAGAAGAATGAGAGGGGATCTCATAGAAATATATAAAATTCTGATGGGATTGGACAGGTTAGATGCAGGAAGAATTTTCCCGATGTTGGGGAAGTCCAGAACCAGGGGTCACAGTCTAAGGGTAAGGGGTAAGCCATTTAGAACTGAGATGAGGAGAAACTTCTTCACTTAGAGAATTGTGAACCTGTGGAATTCTTTACCACAGAAAGTTGTTGAGGCCAGCTTGTTAGATATATTCAAAAGGGAGTTAGATGTGGTCCTTACGGCTAAAGGGATCAAGGGGTATGGAGCGAAAGCAGGAATGGAGTACTAAAATTGCAAAAATGATCAGCCATGATCATATTGAATGGTGGTGCAGGCTTGAAGGGCCGAATGGTCTACTCCTGCACCTATTTTCTTTGTCTCTATGTTTCTATGGTCACCACATTACAGGACTGATTGTACTAGAGAGGGTACAGAGGAGATTTACGAGGATGTTGTCAGGATTGGAAAATTTTGCTATAAGGCAAGATTGGCTAAGCAAGATTTGTTTTCTGTGGAACAGAGGAGGCTGAAGGGAGACCTAACTGAGTATAAAATTATGAGGGGGTTAGATAGAGTGGATTGGAAGGCCCTATTTCCCTTAGCAGAGGGGTCAACAACCAGGGGACATAAATTTAAAGTAATTGGTAGGAGGTTTAGAGGAGATACGAGGGGAAATTTCTTCACCCAGAGGGTGGTGGGGGTCTGGAACTCACTGCCTAAAAGAGTGGTAGAGGCAGAAACCTTCATAGCATTTAAAAAATACTTGGATATGCATTTGGAGTGCTGATAACTATAAGGCTACGGACCAAAAGCTGAAAAGTGGGATTAGGCTGGATAACTCTTTGTCGGTCGGCATGGATACGATGCGCTGAATGGCCTCCTTCCGTGCTGTAAATTTCTATCGGCTAGACTTTCCACTAGGTGGCTAACGCCCCAAAATATGGGCCTTATTCCAGCGATGTATGATGTATCGCCCGTGCTGATCGCCGCCGGCATGAGGCCCATTTTTTTTTGCGATTTTCCACTCGGCCTTACCCCGGTGATGTCAAATGGGCGATCTGATTTCTCAGCGATCTCACGATCGCCCAAAAAAAGAGAAAGTCAAACGGAAGTAAAAAAAAAACCTTCCCTAGCAATGCTATTGTGCACATGTGTGGGATGTTTTTTTTTGGGTCGATTTTTTTTGCTGCGTTTGGAGAGTTCATGGGTCATCGCACATGCTCAGAAGCACAGGGAGGGTCAGAGAGAGCGGGAGAGAGAGAAGGAGAGAAGGAGCGAGGCAGTGAGGAAGCAGTGAGGAAGTAGTTGCTAATTTGCTCATTTGCTATAACAATCATCAATGGAAACACCAAAAACAAGGGAGATGGAGAGGCAAAGGACAAAAGCCTTTAGTGAGGAGGCCAACGAGGCTCTAGTAAACGTGGTTTCTACAAGGTGGGAGGACTTGACACGGGGTGGCCTTGGGAAACCTCCACCCCGTGCCTATAGACGTATTTGGCTGGAGATTGCCGATGTCGTTACATCGACATCAAATGAGGTGTGGACGGCTGACCAGTGCCGCAAGAGATGGAACAGCCTGCTGGCAGCTGCCAGAGTAAGTTGGATTATCTGAATTTAAAACATATTTAAAAGTCATATTTAAAATCACACATATGTATTCTTTACTTCATGTTTTTAAATTATTATTATGTATTATTTACTTGATGTTTATAAATTTCAAACAAAATCCTCAATGTTATTTATTTATAATATGAAGTAATAACATTAATTTAAAAATTACATTAAATTAAAAATTACATTACATTAAAAATTACATTTATTCACCCTAATGCTAAGTTGCATGTTATAGTATTAAAAATTATTCATATGCAGCTACCAGAGTAAGTTGCATTTTAATATTTAAAACATATTTAAAAGTCATATTTAAAATCATACATATGTATTATTTACTTGCTGTTTATAATTAGAATAATATTAAAAATTATTCATATGCACTATGCAGTTATGTAATAATTGAACATTTAAATCAGTCTGCAATGTTTATTGTCAAGTACAATAGCTTATGCCGTGCAATGTTAAATTATCATTTACAGAAAAAGATCAGTAGCAACCGAGCGGAGCAAAGGAGGACGGATGGCGGCTCCGCAACGGTGCACACACTAAATGCATACGAGGAGCTTGCGGTGGCCTTGGTGAGGCCTGAAAGCCGTTCGGTCACGATTCGTGGCATGGCCGAGCCCACCCTTGAGTCTGGTGAGTAATGGGAAATGTGCAATGTGTCAAACATTACAAAAATACATACGAAAAATATCGTAGTTACGCATGTAATGTTATGCAATTATAATATAATAATTTAGAAGTAGTCTTGGTCCACGAATGAGGCCATGTTTAACCCTGATGAACCCTTGTGCATATGTGGTTTTGCAAAGTATTACAATGTTTTGGGATATTGAAATATTGATATTGATATTGAAATATTGAAATATATTGATATGTATTGTTATGAGATTTTCAGAAATTTCATTTATCTTTTTAAGGTCAAGTGTCCGTTGAGCAGTGCTCGGTAGCAGAGACATCTGAAAATGTAATAGACCCCTGAAACAGCTCGCAGGAGGGTGAGACGGTGACGGAGGAGGAGGAACAGGAGGAGAAGGAGGATGATGAGATTTTTTTTGTGGGGGGGAGCAACCTGCGGCCATCTCAATTGAGATGGAAGAAGCACTGGGACCAAGCGGTGTGCAGGTGCCGACGCCAAGGTGCGTCATTTTGCAAACGTCGACCCCACGGAGGTCCGGTCAGCGTGGTAAACAATCACCTACCATGGAGGGCCAGACAGAGAGCTTGATTTCCCTGTGCAGGGAGACGGTCGCGATTGGTTGCGACCTTATCCAGGGGTTCGCGGGATTCTCTGCGAACTGGAGCCAGTTCTCTGCAAACCGGAGCCAGTTTCCAGCATCCTGGAGTGAGTTCTGCACAAACTTCTCCAATTGGTCTTCCGAGCAAGCACAGACTGCAAGGGAGACCTTGGAGACCATTTGACAGCAGACAGCCGCAACCAATGCCCTACGTCATGCGTTGCTGGCTGGATACAGCGCTGCACCCCAAGGTGTCGTGTCTGCTCGCAGTGAGACCCCGAGCACGCAAACGAGTATGGAGGACACAGTTCCTCCTGACTCAGAAGTGGAGCTTCAGGCTTCCGCTTCCGCTTCCGCTCTGTCACCTCCACAACGGCAGGAAGTCTTGCCATCCCACTCTACACGACGTCTTGGTGTCGGTCTGCATAGACCAAAACGGGCGGGTGGGGTACAAACACGGGGTGGGACTGGACCTGGAGGGAAACGTGGCCGCAGGTAGGGAGGGGGGTGTTTTTTCACAAAGTTTGTTCACTTGTTCAATTGTTCTTGTTCCTGTTTTGATAGTTTTGTTAGTTGTTGTAGGTTAATTGTTAATTGTTAATTGTTGTTAAGATTTTGTGTATTTGAGGGAAGGGTGGGTTGGTGCGGTGGGTGGGGGGGGGCAGAGGGTTGGAGGGATAGTTTATCAAATTTTTTTTGCGTATTTGTTAATAAAAAATTTTTTCTTTAATTCAAAAAATTGTGTGTGTCTTCTCTCTTAGTTACATTAGTGATCAACTATACAGATGTTATTCCATATTTGTTGATTCTTTTAATATACGAGTACTTTAGTAACACTTCAGTAACACTAAACTTTATAAAATAAGCATAAATTCTGATGATAGGCAAGACAACAAGGACACCCCACGCAATTGAAACGTTTGATTAACCCTAACTGTAAATCAACATCTGAATGTCCACATTTAGCGAATGGAACCACTTTCTGTTACGAAAGACCTCCGTGTTCTTTAAGGGTGCTTTGAGGGCAATATGCATACAGTATATTGCTCCCTGCACCTTGGGGGAGTCTGCTATTCTATGGAAACCGAAAAGTACTCTTGGTCTGTGCCTCCCTGGTCATTGTGAAGCTTATGAAGTCCCTCAACGAGTGTAAAGAGCTTCAGTCACCTGTCAAATGCAGCTGTGTGTAGTGTGCTGATGTCTAACTTTAATAATCTCTCAACAATATCTAATCACTGTACTCTGCACTCTCTGTACGCTCTACGCTGTATACCAGTCAGTTTGATAGGCTCCAACAATATCAGTAAATAACTTCACTATATAAAAGCTATTTAATAAATTCAAGATATAAAATATATATAAAACCTTCTAATAAATTCTATTATATAAACCTATTTACTAAAAATAAGGGTAATAATACCTATTTATATTTCCTGGAATTCACCTTCTTTAATTCACCCTCCTTCTCAGTCCTTCCTGTGTTTATTTCCCAATCTTTGAAACTCATTGGTTAAGGAGATACCCTGTAGGTTGCCCTGTTCACTCAGATCCCAGATGCCCTGTTGCCCTCGCTGTGGCATTATCAGCTCACACTTTCAACAACTTTGAGCTGAAGGGTGCAGGGGCTGAAGTCTAACTAATGGAAGATACCGTTAAATGCCCTGCTACAGCAATTTCTGGCCCATTGATTTTTCAATATGGGCAAATGACTAGCAGGTGAAATATGTTTGTTTACATTAACATCCCTCAAGGCAGAAAATATTAATTTTTATGAAACGTGGAGAGCACAGGAAACGCCAGCTTCTTAAATTAGGACCAAGTCATCCATTTAAATGCAGGCAACAGACAGCAACAACCATGGATCTATAATTTTTTTCCTTCATGTCAGTAGTGGGAGAAAGCCATAAAGTTATCATTAAACTGGAATGATTTATTTATTCATTTTCAGTAAAGGTTACCAGAGCGGTAGCACTCATTTGTTAATTTATTTTACCATTAGAAGGCTAAGGGAAAACAGTGGGAAACACCAGTAAGGGTAATTTTCAAGATTTATTTATTTTAATATCAGAGGGCAATGAGGAATGTATTTAAGTTACTTTTGTGGGGACCCGGGCATAAGAAATATTCATTTCTATAATGTATACATTGAGACAAAGATTGAAACATTGATTTTAAGTGGAAAGTACAAACAGTGAGAAGAAGTATGGAAATTACATTTAAATTAAAAAATTTTTGGAGTGAGCAGAGCCAGTAAACAGGATGGGATGTTCAGAACTTGCACTGAAGACAGTAAGGAGTGCAACAGGAATCACTTCAAAGAGAGGAGTGCAATTGTGCCACTGACAGAGGCATTAACTGTTATGTATTGTCCAGGTACATTAAATGTATAAGTACAATGGTGCATCACAGAGGATGCTATGGTGGGAGACCTGAAAGTACCTGCAAGACAGAGCAGAAAAGGCTGCCCACCACACCTGAGAGGCACTCTGGAGTTACACAATAAAGGACTAAGGTCACAGCAGTTATATCAACACCAGACCGTGTGGAGTCAGTGATTTGTGTGCTACATACACCACATTGGCAATGAGGACACGGACGAACTCCATGCAACATGGTTACTCTGGGCTCGCTAAAGGATTTTACCGTGGGCAATGATTGGGAGGCCTTTACGGAAAGGCTCGAGTACTACTTCACAGCAAACAACCTGACGGGGCACACGGACGCATTGAGAGAGAAGCATAAGACGATATTGCTTTCCAGTTGTGGCGACGAGGTTTACTGTCTCGTCAGGGATTTGCTGGCACCCCCAAGCGCCAGGGATAAGTCATATGAGGAGCTGGTCGCATTCATTCGTGACCAGTTGAAACCAAAGGAGAGCATCCTCACGGCCAGATACAAATTTTACCATCACTGCAGACCCGAGGGCCAGGATGTCACCAAATATGGTGCAGCCCTCAGGAGACTCGCGGAGCCGTGTGATTTTGGCGCACACCTTGACGAGGCGTTGCGGGACGTTTTTGTATTGGGGATTGGCCATGAGGGCCTCCTTCACAAGCTGCTAGCCATGGAACCCACAGTCACTCTGACAAAAGCCATCACCATCAGCCGGGCATATATGACTTCGACGCAGCACCAAGCAAATAATCCACACAGTCTCGAACCCGGTAGGCACTGTCCACAGGATAATGCCCACCATGGACAAAACTGCAGAACGTGGCTCTGCTCGGGGCTGAGAGCACGGACTTCGGGGTCCTGGAACTCAGAGTCCGCTGAGGGAGGCCAATCAAGCAGCACCATGCTGGCGCTGCGGAGGAAGCCATGGGGCTCACCAGTGCAGGTTTGCGGAGTACACGTGCAATACTTGCCACCTGAAAGGCCACCTTCAGCGTATGTGTAAAAGAAATCTGACTCACTGTATGGCTGAGGAGATGGGGGATGATCCACTGTTCAGCAAGGAGAAGGTAGAAGAAGATGAGGTGTTGGGACTGTATACGTGAACCGACAATTCACTCCCAATGATAGTGGAAGTAAAAGTTGACGGAGTCCCAGTGAGTATGGCAGTGGATACAGGATCGGGTCCGTCGTTGATGAGTCAGAGAACTTTCAATAAACTGTGGGTCAACCCAGCTGCACGACCCAAGCTGGTCCCAGTCACGGAAAAGCTGCGTACCTACACCAAGGAACTGATACCTGTTCTTCGCAGAGCGGACGTGCAGGTATCTCACGGGGGTGAGATGCACGGTTTACCCTTGTGGGTCATTGCAGGCGATGGGCCGATGCTTCTCGGCAGAAGATGGATGGGAAAGGTCTGTGGGAGCTGGGAAGACTTCATTCCTCCACAGACCGCTGTCCCCCAGGTTCCCAAAGAGCAGTGCCGACTGAGCTGGAGCTGCAGCCTAAATCCACACACAGGCGACAGCAGCCCAGAACTCCTGACCCCAAGCAATCCTGCAGCCTCAGCCTCCACAGACGAGCAGACCTTAGAAGAGCAAGTTTGCAGGTGCGGGCTGATTGCTGGGTTGCGGGTCGGTGGGGCGCTGCGGGTGATGAGCGGGAGGTCCATCGAGGGCCGGCGGAACCGGGGGACCCACGCAGAGGAAAAGTCGGGCGGCAGTCGCGGCTGTGATGGTGGCGGCCACGGCGGCCGCAGGAGAGGCGGCTACGGCGGACGCAGGAGGGACGGCAAGTGCGGAGACAACAGTGCGGGTGGAGGCTGCGGCGGCGGCTGGTGTGACTTGGGAGAACACGAGCCAGAGCGGCGGATGCGGCAGCAAGTACGGAGGGACTCACAGGGACTGTGACTGATCGAGTCCAGGGAGCCACTTCTGCAAAGATGGATTGCTCTGGGCCGTTTTTTTCTCTTCCTTTCTTTCTTGTCCCTTCTGTCTTTCTTCGCCAGCGAGCTCAAGATGGTGGTGAGCCTCGTGGCAACGGAGCTCTGCAGACAAAGGCCAGCAGAACACCTAAAATGGCAGCGCCCAAGGGAAGCCACGTGGGAGCCACAAGATGGCGTCTTAAAAGGGAAATACACCCGGGAGTCTTAAAAGGGCCTTACACCGTTGGCGGTTCCCACAAAAAGACTTTTGTAAGGCACGACTGAGTCTACATGAGCTATGTGAATGTAGGATGAGGGATTTATGATAAGAATTAATATTTTAATGCTGTATGGTTACTGTGTTTAAAATAATGGATATGAATTACGAATTATGATAAGAGTTAATATTTCAATGCTAAATGGTCACTGTGTTTAAAATTATGGATATGAATTACGGAAAGAGTTAATACCACGAAGTTCAAGTAAAAGGGATCCGTGACTAACATTACCAATGGGCTAATGCGATTTTCGATTTGGGGGATTCATGCAATGGTTCAGCGGCTGCTAAGGCGACTACTTCATGAGAACAGAGGCAACGCACCAGTTGCGATACCCTGTCTCAGCGCAGCCCATTACCTCGGGCAAAAAATGGCTGTGTACCGCCACCGTACCTCACCCAGAGGAGCTGGGATTAAATAACTGTTCAGTGTACCTGCAACCTTTTGACACAACATCTGTACCACATTATATGTACCATACAAATGTACCGTCGATGTATACCTGCTTTCTGTTGGATGTTATGCTCGTGTACCTTATCACCCATGTAAGGACTGCAAATACCACAAGCTTGCACCGGGTCCTCCACATGGGGGAGAAGAGGGAAGTGGATGGTCATGGACTCACACTCAGAAATCAACCAGGACAAGCAAGGCCGAGGTCACCGGCAATGGCTTTCGGAACTGGCGGGGGGAGTGAGATGTTATGTATTGTCCAGGTGCATTAAATGTATAAGTACAATGGTGCACCACAGAGGGTGCTGTGGTGGGAGACCTGAAAGTATCTGCAAGACAGAGTATAAAAGGCTGCCAGAGGCACTCTGGAGTCACACAATAAAGGACTAAGGTCACAGCAGTTAGATCAACACCAGACCGTGTGGAGTCAGTGATTTGGGTGCTACATGCATCACATTGGCAATGAGGACGCGGACGAACTCCACGCAACCATGGCTACTCTGGGCTCGCTAAAGGATTTTAACATGGGCAATGATTGGGAGGCCTTTACGGAAAGGCTCGAGTACAACTTTACAGCAAACGACCTGACGGGGCACACGGACGCATTGAGAGAGAAGCATAAGACGCTATTGCTTTCCAGTTGTGGCGATGAGGTTTACTGTCTCGTCAGATATTTGCTGGCACCCGCGAGCGCCAGGGACAAGTCATATTCAAAAAGGAGTTAGATGAAGTCCTTACTACTAGGGGAATCAAGGGGTATGGTGAGAAAGCAGGAATGGGGTACTGAAGTTGCATGTTCAGCCATGAACTCATTGAAAGGCGGTGCAGGCTAGAAGGGCTGAATGGCCTACTCCTGCACCTATTTTCTATGTTTCTATGTTTCTATATGAGGAGCTGGTCGTACTCATTCGTGACCAGTTGAAACCAAAGGAGAGCATCCTCATGGCCAGATACAAATTTTACCATCACTGCAGACCCGAGGGCCAGGATGTCATCTAATATGCTGCGGAGCTCAGGAGACTCGCGGCACCGTGTGATTTTGGCGCACACCTTGACGAGGCGTTGCGGGACATTTTCGTTATGGGGATTGGCTATGAGGGCCTCCTTCACAAACTGCTAGCCATGGAACCCACAGTCACTCTGACAAAAGCCATCACCATCAGCCGGGCATATATGACCTCGACTTGCAGCACCAAGCAAATAATCCATACAGTCTCGAACCCGGCAGGCACTGTCCACAGGATAGCGCCCACCATGGACAAAACTGCAGAACGTGACTCTGCCTGGGGCAGAGAGCACGGACCTCGGGGTCCTGGAACTCAGAGTCCGCTGAGGGGGGGCCAATCAAGCAGCACCATGCTGGTGCTGTGGAGGAAGCCATGGGGCTCACCAGTGCAGGTTTGCGGAATATTCGTGCAATACTTGCCACCTGAAAGGCCACCTTCAGCATATGTGTAAAAGAAATCTGACTCACCGTGTGGCTGAGGAGATGGTGGATGATCCACTGTTCAGCAAGGAGAAGGTAGAAGAAGATGAGGTGTTGGGACTGTATACGTGAACCGACAATTCACTCCCAATGATAGTGGAAGTAAAAGTTGACGGAGTCCCAGTGAGTATGGCAGTGGATACAGGATCGGGTCCGTCGTTGATGAGTCAGAGAACTTTAGATAAACTGTGGGTCAACCCAGCTGCATGACCCAAGCTGGTCCCGGTCACGGCAAAGCTGCGTACCTACACCAAGGAACTGATACCTGTTCTTGGCAGAGCAGATGTGCAGGTATCTCACAGGGGCGAGACGCACGGTTTACCTTTGTGGGTCATTGCAGACGATGGGCCGATGCTTCTCGGCAGAAGATGGATGGGAAAGGTCTGTGGAAGCTGGGAAGACTTCATTCCTCCACAGACCGCTGTCCCCCGGGTTCCCAAAGAGCAGCGCCGACCGAGCTGGAGCTGCAGCCTAAATCCACACACAGGCGACAACAGCCCAGAACTCCTGACCTCAAGCAATTCTGCAGCCTCAGCCTCAGCCTCCACAGACGAGCAGACCCTGGAAGAGCAAGTTTGCAGGTGCAGGCCGATTGCTGGGGTGCGGACCGGTGGGATGCTGCGGGCGATGAGCGGGAGGTCCATCGAGGGCCGGCGGATCTGGGGAACCCATGTAGAGGAAAAGTCGTGCGGCAGTAGCGGCTGCGATGATGGTGGCCGCAGGAGAGGCAGCTACGGCGGCCGCAGGAGAGGCGGCTACGGCGGCCGCAGGAGGGGCAGCAAGTGCGGAGACAACGGTGGGAGCGGAGGCTGCGGCGGCAGCTGGCGTGACGCGGGAGAACATGAGCCAGAGCGGTGGATGCGGCAGCAAGTATGGAGGCACTCACAGGGACTGTGACTGATCGGGTCCAGGGAGCCACTTCTGCCAAGATGGGTTGCTCTGGGCCGTTTTTTTCCCTTACTTTCTTCCTTGTCCTTTCTGTTCTTTCTTCGCCAGTGAGCTCAAGATGGTGGTGAGCCTCGTGGCAACGGAGCTCTGCAGACAAAGGCCAGCAGAGCACCTAAAATGGCGGCGCCCAAGGGAAGCCTCGTGGGAACCACAAGATGGCGTCTTAAAAGGGAAATACACCCGGAGTCTTAAAAGGGATGGCGGGACTGACCTATCAATGTGAGGTTATCCACTTTGGTGGTAAAAACAGAGAGACAGACTATTATCTGAATGGTGACAGATTAGGAAAAGGGGAGGTGCAAAGAGACCTGGGTGTCATGGTACATCAGTCATTGAAGATTGGCATGCAGGTGCAGCAGGCGGTTAAGAAAGCAAATGGCATGTTGGCCTTCATAGCAAGGGGATTTGAGTACAGGGGCAGGGAGGTGTTGCTACAGTTGTACAGGGCATTGGTGAGGCCACACCTGGAGTATTGTGTACAGTTTTGGTCTCCTAACCTGAGGAAGGACATTCTTGCTATTGAGGGAGTGCAGCGAAGGTTCACCAGACTGATTCCCGGGATGGTGGGACTGACCTATCAAGAAAGACTGGATCAACTGGGCTTGTATTCACTGGAGTTCAGAAGAATGAGAGGGGACCTCATAGAAACGTTTAAAATTCTGACGGGGTTAGACAGGTTAGATGCAGGAAGAATGTTCCCAATGTTGGGGAAGTCCAGGACCAGAGGTCACAGTCTAAGGATAAGGGGTAAGCCATTTAGGACCGAGATGCGGAGGAACTTCTTCTCCCAGAGAGTGGTGAACCTGTGGAATTCTCTAGCACAGAAAGTTGTTGAGGCCAATTCACTAAATATATTCAAAAAGGAGTTAGATGAGGTCCTTACTACTAGGGGGATCAAGGGGTATGGCGAGAAAGCAGGAATGGGGTACTGAAGTTGAATGTTCAGCCATGAACTCATTGAATGGCGGTGCAGGCTAGAAGGGCCGAATGGCCAACTCCTGCACCTATTTTCTATGTTTCTATGTTTTCTATGTTTCTACACCGTTGGCGGTTCCCACAAAAAGACTTTTGTAAGGCACGACTGAGTCTACATGAGCTATGTGAATGTAGGATGAGGGATTTATGATAAGAATTAATATTTTAATGCTGTATGGTTACTGTGTTTAAAATAATGGATATGAAATACGAATTATGATAAGAGTTAATATTTCAATGCTGAATGGTCACTGAATTTAAAATTATGGATATGAATTACGGAAAGAGTTAATACCACGAGGTTCAAGTAAAAGGGATATGGATCCGTGACTAACATTACCAATGGGCTAATGCGATTTTCGATTTAAGGGATTCATGCAATGGTTCAGCGGCTGCTAAGGCGACTACTTCATGAGAACAGAGGCAACGCACCAGTTGCGATACCCTGTCTCAGTGCAGCCCATTACCTCGGGCAAAAAGTGGCTGTGTACCGCCACCGTACCTCACCCAGAGGAGCTGGGATTAAATAACTGTTCAGTGTACCTGCAACCTTTTGACATAACATCTGTACCACATATTATATGTACCATACAAATGTACCGTCGATGTATACCTGCTTTCTGTTGGAGGTTATGCTCGTGTACCTTATCACCCATGTAAGGACTGCAAATACCACAAGCTTGCACCGGGTCCTCCACATGGGGGAGAAGAGGGAAGTGGTTAGTCATGGACTCACACTCACAAATCAACCAGGACGAACAAGGCCGAGGTCACCGGCAATGGCTTTCGGAACTGGGGTGGGGGAGTGAGATGTTAAGTATTGTCCAGGTTCATTAAATGTATAAGTACAAAGGTGCACCACAGAGGGCACTGTGGTGGGAGACCTGAAAATATCTGCAAGACAGAGTATAAAAGGCTGCCCACCACACCTGAGAGGCACTCTGGAGTTACACAATAAAGGACTAAGATCACAGCAGTTATGTCAACACCAGACCGTGTGGAGTCAGTGACTTGTGTGCTACATACACCACATTAGCCATCATAGCGTTACACATTATAGAGTCAGCTATTAAAATTAACGTAAAGAAGTGTTAAAATAATGCTTAAAAAATTGTGAATTTTAATATATTGCCCCCCTGGTGTTGTCATCATCATAGGAAGTCCCTCGGAATAGAGGAAGACTTGCTTTCACTCTTAAAATGAGTCCTTAGGTGGCTGAACAGTCCAATACGAGAACCACAGTTCCTGTCACAGGTGGGACAGATAGTCGTTGAGGGAAAGGGTGGGTGGGACAGGTTTACCGCATGCTCTTTCTGCTGCCTGTGCTTGATTTCTGCACGCTTTCGGCGATGAGACTTGAGGTGCTCAGCGCCCTCCCGGATGCACTTCCTCCACTTAGTGCGGTCTTTGGCCAGGGATTCCCAGATGTCAGTGGGGATGTTACACTTTATCAGGGAGGCCTTGAGGGTGTCATTGCAACGATTCCTCTGCCCACCTTTGGCTCGTTTGCCGTGAAGGAGTTTTGAGTAGAGCGCTTGCTTTGGTAGCCTCGTGTCTGGCATGCAATGTGGCCTGCCTAGCGGAGCTGATCAAGTGTGGTCAGTGCTTCAATACTGGGATGTTGGCCTGGTCGAGGTCGCTAATGTTGGTGCGTCTGTCCTCCCAGGGGATTTGTAGGACCTTGCGGAGACATCGTTGATGGTATTTCTCCAGCGACTTGAGGTGTCTATTGTTCATGGTCCATGTCTCTGAGCCATACAAGAGGGTGGGTATTACTACAGCCCTGTAGACCATGAGCTTGGTGGTAGTTTTGAGGGCCTGGTCTTCAAACACGCTTTTCCTCAGGCGGCCGAAGGCTGCACTGGCGCACTGAAGGTGGTGTTGAATCTCGTCGTCAATGTCTGCTCTTGTTGATAAGAGGCTCCTGAGATATGGGAAATGGTCCACGTTTTCCAGGGCCGCACCGTGGATGTTGATGACTGGGGGGCACTGCTGTGCGGCAAGGACAGGTTGGTGGAGGACCTTTGTCTTATGGATGTTTAGCTTAAGGCCCGTGCTTTCGTATGCCTCAGTAGTCCTTAAGCAAAGTTAGAGGTCCAGGGCAAGAGAGAAGTGTGACATTGGAAGCTAGAAGAGGCTCGGGAGATAAGGTAGAGCAGGTTTCCTTCTTCTTAGGCAGTCCCTCGGAGTCCACGGTGACTTGCTTCCACATTAAAAATAAGTTTTCAGGTGACTGAAGAATCCAGTGTGAGACTTACAGTGTCTGTCACAGGTGGGGCATATGGTGGTTGAAGGAATGGGTGGGTAGGGTGCCCGGGTTGCTGCGTGCTCCTTCCGCTGTCAACGTTTAGAGACTGGGAGGGGAGAGATTGGGGAGAATGTTGAGGGAGGAGAGCAGGAGGGCGAAGGGTAAAATGGAAAATGGGAGAGCAATTCCTTTAAAATGTGAAATGGGCTTTGTGAAATAAAATACTATTCATTTATGCCAACTAAGTGGTAATTTAGCTGCTTGATAAGTGTGGTAAGAGCAATATTGCAAGCTCAGGTACATTGTAATTAGCCAGTTTTCTTTTGATTCTTTGTACTTTTGCACAAAGTCATCTGCATAAAAAATTCATGCAGCTGTTAATTTAATTTGGGTCCATTAAAATCACTGCAGTCTGGGAACTGTTCAGGAAAATAATATATGATTTTATTCCTTAATTCTGTGAATTAATGGTGTAAAGTAATGATAACCATTAATAAACCTTTCTCCTGTGCTGTTTCATCATTTGGTAATATAGTTGATCTTTTCAAATAATGAAGGCTTCAGTGAATGTGCTGAATCCCCACATATGGAATTAAAATATATATTATGATGACATCAAGAAAAACAGACTAAAATGAAATGGGATCCACAGCAGAAGAGCTGTATCCTGCATACAATTCACGCTACAGCTGCACATTCTATGAAGTACCTTGAGACTTTTTCTATGTCAATATACTTTATAAATGTAAATTGTTGTTGATGTTATATCTATCTGGCAGTGCTTGATACTTTTACTGGCTGGTATCAACAAATAAATGTCCATTCCTAGCATTGACATCCCTCACCTTGATAAGCATAAAAAATTATTTAAAATAATAATGTAATAAAAAGTATAAACTTCATTAGGATTCCATTCCCTTCAACTCTTGAGAAGGAAGATATGGGGGACCCGAAATTCACTGTCCCCGAAGGGACAGCTACTGCAGAGTTTGGGAGGTTGATCGAAAAAATCGATCGGTCGCCATGGTCAGGTACTTTTCCCTCCCCGAACCATATTCAGCTCGGGGAGGATTTCCATCGGAAACGGTGCGGTGAAGCCGCTGTAAAGGAAGGTTTCCAGCGGTGAGCTCTGCAGCGTGCGGGCTGCTGGAAAGGGACTACCACAGCGAAATTCACCGATGCAAAGGTATGACTTTTCACGGCAGTGCCCCTGCGAGGTTTTTGATGCAGTGCTCGAACGCGACACCGCTGGGGGCCTTTGGTAGGTAAAATTTTTTATTACTTATTATTGTTTTTATTTCATTTCCCAGCATGCACCCGCAGTATTTATCTTTTGATATAGTTTTATTAATTATTAGTGTTTTTATTTCATTTTCCAGCATCTGCAGTATTTATCTTTTCATGTAATTTTATTTATTGTTTTGGCTCCATTAAACCTGCTGAGTGCTGCTCAGAGGTTTGCACATACACCTGTACTTTTGTACAACTTTCAGGTCTGATTCTTTAGTGGAGTCCTGTGGGCTGCAGAGACCTGCTTGGCAGGGTTCACCCTGAGGATGGGAGGAGTGTTGGGAGGGCGACACCTTGGACACCTGGTCAGAAGCAGGGTGGCAAGCAGGAGAAGACATCGCCATCAGCACCGTGCAGAGAGGTAGCAGGCAAGGGAGTGTCAAAATTTTGACTCGCAATATAAGACTCTGACACAATCAGCTCCAGTAGATGTTCCTTTAATAAGTTTTACTTGCATCAATGAAGAGTCTCACTCAGTCAAAGGCTAAGCGGAGACCCCCAATATGGTACAGTTTCACAACGTATTTATACAGTAGAACAAACAAGTTATGGTTCCATCCTGTGTATTGGTTCTGCCTTTGCAGTCAGCGAAAACAGATAAAGAGTTCTCCATTCAGTTAATGATTACCATATCCTTGTCTTTACATTTTTTTCAGATGTCTCCTTTGTCAGTGTTTTTGGTGGGCTAGTTAGCAATAACTCGATTAGGGTGTGATAATGTGTTATCACTGGTTTTGCATTCTTTTTGGATTGTCCAGTTTCCTGGCCATCTATTTGGGCCCATGATTTCCATAGTGGTTGATTGGGTAATTGGCTTCTTGCATATTATGGATGAGTTCTGTACAAGAGATAATGGCTGGTAATTTGATTATCTCTTAGGGAGTGGATTGGTGCTGCATCTTTACAACCTTTATCTAACCCTTCTAAGGTCTGGCATAGCGACAGACTATTGATAATACAGGGGAGCACCATGGGAGGTACTTATCTCAGCAGGACAGTCTTAATGTTGTCTGGTGGCTATTAATCAGCTATCAGCAGTTTCAGTCAAGGTTAGCATGTTTATGCAAACGGGCTGTTTGCTGCAGAAGCTTCTGGCAGGACCTGGACTCCATTTTGTTTTATTGCAAAAAAGGGTACAAAAAAACAGTGTAAGGCAACTTTAAAAATACATTTCCACAGAAGGCAGTAGCTATGATTCGTTCATTCTGCGCCAGACCAGTGTGCCCGCCGTCTTCACCGGCCCGAATCAGGATTGCGGCTGGCTGCTTGGGGACAAAGGATATCCCCGGTCCACTTGGCTGCTCACTCCTCTGCGGAACCCCAGGACAGCGCCAGAGCATGCATACAATAACGCTCATTGTGCCACCAGGTGTATCATCGAGCAGTGCATAGGCATCCTTAAGCAGCGATTCAGGTGCCTGGACCGCTCTGGTGGCAGCTTGCAGTACTCTTCTCAATGGGTCTCCATAATTGTCATGGTCTGCTGCATGCTGCACAACCTGGCCATCATGAGGGGACAGCCATTGGAGGTCGAGCCAGCAGTACCACCTGAGGAGGAGGAGGAGGATACCCATCTCCCCAGAGCTAGGAAGCATCAACCCATCGCCACCCTGGAAGGGCCAGGTGCAGACTGGCCAGCACCCTCCTGGGAGGGTGCGTCCTCACTTATAGGGAAGTGCCTGACACGTCCCCTACAATCTCTCGCCATGCATTATTGTACTGCCTGTCTGCCAGGTCTCTCCACATCAGGAAACAGGATTCTTCTTCTGTCCTCCACACCGTCCATCATTGTCTCCAGCTTCATATCAGTGAACCTGTTGGCTCTCGTTGCACCTCTTACACCAGCCATCTTCCAACCTCATTCCTCCTCAGGGCCTTGCTGCAAACGCTGGCCTTTAAAAAAAGCCATAGAAATATAGAAACATAGAAAATAGGTGCAGGAGTAGGCCATTCTGCCCTTCGAGCCTGTACCACCATTCAATATGATCATGGCTGATCATGCAACTTCAGTACCCCATTCCTGCTTTCTCTCCATATCCCTTGATCCCTTTAGCCGTAAGGGCCACATCTAACTCCCTTTTGAATATATCTAATGAACTGATCTCAACAACTTTCTGTGATAGAGAATTCCACAGGTTCACAATTCTCGGAATGAAGAAAATTTTTCCTCATCTCGGTCCTAAATGGTTTACCTCTTATCCTTAGGCTGTGACCCCTGGTTCTGGACTTCCCCAAAATTGGGAACATTCTTCCTGCATCTAACCTGTCCAATCCCGTCAGAATTGTATATGTTTCTATGAGATCCCCTCTCATTCTTTTAAATTCCAGTGAATATAAGCCGAGTCGATCCAGTCTTTCTTCATATGTCAGTCCTGCCATCCCAGGAATCATTCTGGTGAACCTTCGCTGCACTCACTCAATAACAAGAATGTCCTTCCTCAGATTAGGAGACCAAAACTATACACAATATTCAAGGTGTGGCCTCACCAATGCCCTGTACAACTGCAGTAAGACCTCCCTTCTCCTATACTCAAATCCTCTCTATGACGGCCAACATGCCATTTGCCTTCTTCACCGCCTGCTGTACCTGCATGTCAACTTTCAAAGTGACGTAACTTTCAAACTGATGTACCATGACACCCAGGTCTCGTTGCACCTCCCCTTTTCCTAATCTGTCACCATTCAGATAATATTCTGCCTTCCTGTTTTTGCCACCAATGTAGATAACCTCACATTTATCTACATTATACTGCATCTGCCGTGCATTTGCCCACTCACCTAACCTGTCCAAATCCCCCTGCAGCCTCTTAGCATCCTCCTCACAGCTCACACCGCCACCCAGCTTAGTGTCATCTGCAAACTTGGAGATATTACATTCAATTCCTTTGTCTAAATCATTAATGTATATTGTAAATAGCTGGGGTCCCAGCACTGAACCTTGCGGTACCCCACTAGTCACTGCCTGCCATTCTGAAAAGGACACAATTATTCCTACTCTTTGCTTCCTGTCTGCCAACCAGTTCTCTATCCACATCAATACATTACCCCCAATACCATGTGCTTTAATTTTGCACACCAATCTCTTGTGTGGGACCTTGTCAAAAGCCTTTTGAAAGTCCAAATACACCACATCCCTTGTCCACTCTACTCGTTAGATACTCAAAAAATTCTAGAAGAATTTTCAAGCATGATTTCCCTTTCATAAATCCATGCTGACTTGGACCGATTCTGTCACTGCTTTCCAAATGCGCTGCTATTACATCTTTAATAATTGATTCCAACATTTTCCCCATTACCGATGTCAGGCTAACCTATCTGTAATTCCGTTTTCTCTCTCCCTCCGTTTTTAAAAAGTGGTGTTACATTAGCTACCCTCCAGTCCATAGGAACTGATCCAGAGTCTATCAAATGTTGGAAAATGACCACCAATGCATCCACTATTTCTAGAGACACTTCCTTAAGTACTCTGGAATGCAGACTATCAGGCCCTGGGATTTATCGGCCTGCAATCCCATCAATTTCCCTAACACAATTTCCTGACTAATAAGGATTTCCTTCAGTTCCTCCTTCTCACTAGACCCTCAGTCCCCTAGTATTTACGGAAGGTTATTTGTGACTTCCTTAATGAAGACAGTATTTGTTCAATTGGTCTGCCATTTCTTTGTTTCCATTATAAATTCACCTGATTCTTGACTGTAAGGGACCTTCATTTGTCTTCACTAATCTTTTTCTCTTCACAGATCTATAGAAGCTTTTGCAGTCAGTTTTTAAGTTCCCTGCAAGCTTACTCTCATACTCTATTTTCCCCCTCCTAATTAAACCCTTTGTCCTCCTCTGCTGAATTCTAAATTTCTCCCAGTCCTCAGGTTTGCTGCTTTTTCTGGCCAATTTATATGCCTCTTCCTTGGTTTTAACACTATCCCGAATTTCACTTGTTAGCC
Organism: Pristiophorus japonicus; assembly: GCF_044704955.1. Lineage (NCBI taxonomy): Eukaryota > Metazoa > Chordata > Chondrichthyes > Pristiophoridae > Pristiophorus > Pristiophorus japonicus. The sequence continues at coordinate 73,582,171 of NC_091985.1, forward strand.
ACGGTTGAGCCACCTTCCCCATTTTATTTTTACGCCAGACAGAGATGTATAATTGTTGAAGTTCATCCATGTGATCTTTAAATGTCTGCCATTGCCTATCCACCGTCAACCCTTTAAGTATCATTCGCCAGTCTATCCTAGCCAATTCACATCTCATCCCATCTAAGTTACCTTTCTTTAAGTTCAGGACCCTAGTCAGGGCTGGGGAGCAGCTGGCTCATTAGAAACCCTTACCTGCATGCTGAATTTCTCAGCAGTGATAACGCTGAAATTAAGACAGCCACACCGCTGAAAAATTTGGAAGGGTTCATTAGCGCTGGAACCCATTTGTTCAATTTTGGAGCTGAATATGGGGTGGCCCAGTCACTCAAAAATTTCGGCGCTAATGACCACAAAAAGGTGGGGGGAGCACCAGCTTTCCAGCGGTACTGAATTTCGGTCCTATGAGCTACAATTTTATTACATGTTACAATAACTATTCACCATTTTGTCTCATAATAAATGTTTTTGGTCTCGATTCCAATATATATTGAGCTTTTTTCTTAATTCTATGAACTTAATTAGAATATAATAACCATTAATAACCCTCTCTCCTGTACTGCTCATCTTTTGCTGACGTATTTGACCTTTTCAAATAACAGGTACTTAATGTGTTGAATCACCAGAAAGGAAATTAAAATATCTATTTATTGGCATCAAGAGAACCAGAAACAAAGGATAGGTGCATTTAGAATCTTTGATAATAAACTGGTTTGAAACAAGAAGCAGCTATTTAAATTAACACTCAAAGTGCTGATCACTATACTTGTGCTATATCCACCTCCGTAACATCACCTGTCTCCGCCCTTGCCTCAGCTGATCCGCTGCTGAAGCCCTCAGCCATGCCTTTGTTACTTCTAGACATGACTATTCCAACCCAGCCCTGGCTGGCCTCCCAAATTCTACATAACTAGAGGTGATCCGAAACTCGGCTTCCCGTGTCCTAACTCTCACCAAGTCCCACTCACCCATCACCCCTGTGCTTGCTGAATTATATTGGCTTCCGGTTAAGCAACGCTTTGATTTCAAAATTCTCATCCATATTTTCAAATCTCTCTGTGGTCTCGCACTTCCCTATCTCTGTAATCTCCTCCAGCCCCACAAACCCCTGAGATATCTGCGCTCCTCGAATTATGCCCTATTTAGCATCCCTGATTATAATCGCTCAACCATTGGTGACTGTGCCTTCTGTTGCCTAGGCCACAAGCTCTGGAACTCCCTGCCTAAACCTCTGCCTCGCTACCTCTCTTTCCTCCCTCAAGGTGCTCCTTAAAACATACCTCTTTGACCAAGCCTGCGCTAATTTCTACTTATATGGTTTGGTGTCAAATTTTTTATCTCATAATACTCCCGTGAAGCACCTTGGGACGTTTCACTATGTTAAAGGCATTATATAAATGCACGTTATTGTTATAATAAAAACAGAAAATACTGCAAATACTCAGCAGATCAGGCAGCATCTGTGGAGAGAGAAACTGAGTTAACGTTTCAGGTCAATGACCTTTTCCAGCATTCTGCTTTTGTACTACTGTACCAATTGGTATGAAAATAGAAAAAACATAGAAACATAGAAAATAGGTGCAGGAGTAGGCCATTCGGCCCTTCGAGCCTGCACTGCCATTCAATAAGATCATGGCTGATCATTCCTTCAGTACCCCTTTCCTGCTTTCTCTCCATATCCCTTGATCCGTTTAGCCGTAAGGGCCATATCTTACTCCCTCTTGAATATATCCAATGAACTGGCATCAACAACTCTCTGCGGCAGGGAATTCCACAGGTTAAGAACTCTCTGAGTGAAGAAGTTTCTCCTCATCTCAGTCCTAAATGGCCTACCTCTTATCCTAAGACTATGTCCCCTGGTTCTGGTCTTCCCCAACATTGGGAACATTCTTCCCGCATCTAACCTATCCAGTCCCGTCAGAATCTTATACATTTCTATGAGATCCCCTCTCATCCATCTAAACGTCAGTGAATAAAGGCCCAGTTGATCCAGTCTTTCCTTAAATGACAGTCCAGCCATCCCTGGAATCATTCTGGCGAACCTTTGCTGCACTCCCTCAATAGCAAGAACGTCCTTCCTCAGATTAAGAGACCAAAACTGAACACAATATTCCAGGTGAGGCCTCACTAAGGCCCTGCACAACTGCAGTAAGACCTCCCTGCTCCTATACTCAAATCCCCTAGCTATGAAGGCCAACATACCATTTGCCCTCTTCACCGCCTACTGTACCTGCATGCTAACTTTCAATGACTGATGAACCATGACACCCAGGTCTTGTTGCACCTCCCCTTTTCCTAACCTGCTGCCATTCAGATAATATTCTACCTTCGTGTTTTTGCCACCAAAATGGATAACCTCACATTTATCCACATTATACTGCATCTGCCATGCATTTGCCCACTCACCTAACCTGTCCAAGTCACCCTGCAGCCTCTTAGTGTCCTCCTCACAGCTCACACCGCCACCTAGTTTAGTGTCGTCTGCAAACTTGGAGATATTACACTCAATTCCTTCATCTAAATCGTTAATGTATATTGTAAAGAGTTGGGGTCCCAGCACCTAGTCACTGCCTGCCATTCTGAAAAGGACCCGTTTATCCTGACTCTCTGCTTCCTGTCTGCCAACCAGTTCTCTATCCACGTCAGTACATTACCCCCAATACCATGCGCTTTGATTTTGCACACCAATCTCTTGTGTGGGACCTTGTCAAAAGCCTTTTGAAAGTCCAAATACACCACATCCACTGGTTCTCCCTTGTCCACTCTGCTAGTTACATCCTCAAAAAATTCCAGAAGATTCATCAAGCATGATTTCCTTTTCATAAATCCATGCTGACTTGGACCGATCCTGTCACTGCTTTCCAAATGGGCTGCTATTTCATCCTTAATGATTGATTCCAACATTTTCCCCACTACTGATGTCAGGCTAACCGGTCTATAATTACCCATTTTCTCTCTCCCTCCCTTTTTAAAAAGTGGTGTTACATTAGCTACCCTCCAGTCCATAGGAACTGATCCAGAGTCGATAGACTGTTGGAAAATGATCACCAATGCATCCACTATTTCGAGGGCCACTTCCTTAAGTACTCTAGGATGAAGACCATCAGGCTCCCGGGATTTATCGGTCTTCAATCCCATCAATTTTCCTAAACAATTTCCCGCCTAATAAGGATATCCTTCAGTTCCTCTTTCTCGCTAGACCCACTGTCCCCTAGTACATTCGGAATCTTATTTGTGTCTTCCTTCGTGAAGTCAGAACTGAAGTATTTGTTCAATTGGTCTGCCATTTCTTTGTTCCGCATTATAAATTCATCTGAATCCGACTGCAAAGGATTTACGTTTGTCTTCACTAATCTTTTTCTCTTCACATATTTATAGAAGCTTTTGCAGTCAGTTTTTATGTTCCTTGCAAGCTTCCTCTCGTACTCTATTTTCCCCCTCTTAATTAAACCCTTTGTCCTCCTCTTTTGAATTCTAAATTTCTCCCAGTCCTCAGGTTTGTTGTTTTTTCTAGCCAATTTATATGCCTCTTCCATGGTTTTAACACTACCTTTAATTTCCCTTGTTAGCCACGGTTGAGCCACCTTCCCAGTTTTATTTTTACTCGAGACAGGGATGTACAATTGCTGAAGTTCATCCATGTGATCTTTAAATGTTTGCCATTGCTTATCCACCCTCAACCCTTTAAGTATCCTTTGCCAGTCTATTCTAGCCAATTCACACCTCATACCGTCAAAGTTACCTTTCCTTAAGTTCAGGACCCTAGTTTCCGAATTAACTGTGCCACTCTCCATCTTAATAAAGAATGTTACCATATTATGGTCACTCTTCCCCAAGGGGCCTCACACAATAAGATTGCTAATTAGTCCCTTCTCATTACACATCACCCAGTCTAGGATGGCCAGCTCTCTAGTTGGTTCCTTGACATATTGGTCTAGAATAGCATCCCGTATACACTCCAGGAAATCCTCCTCCACCGCATTGCTACCAGTTTGGTTAGCCCAATCAATATGTAGATTAAAGTCGCCCATGATAACTGCTGTACCTTTATTGCACACATCCCTTATTTCTTGTTTGATACTGTCCCCAACCTCTCTTCTACTGTTTGGTGGTCTGTACACAACTCCCACTAGCGTTTTCTGCCCTTTGGTATTCCGCAGCTCCACCCATACCGATTCTACATTGTCCAGACTAATGTCCCTCCTTACTATTGCATTAATTTCCTCTTTAACCAGCAACGCCACCCCGCCTCCTTTTCCTCTCTGCTTATCCTTCCTAAATGTTGAATACCCCTGGATGTTGAGTTCCCAGCCTTGGTCACCCTGGAGCCATGTCTCCGTGATGCCAATTACATTATACCTGTTAACTGCTGTCTGCGCAGTTAATTCATCCACCTTATTCCCAATACTCCTCGCATTGAGGCACAGAGCCTTCAGGCTTGTCTTTTTCGAATTTTGCTGTAATGTGGCCCTTTTTGTTTTCTGCCCTCCACTTTTACTATTCTCCTTTCTATCTTTAGCCTCTGCCTCCATTTTATTTCCCTCTGTCTCCCTGCATAGGTTACCATCCCCCTGCCATGTTAGTTTAACTCCTCCCCAACAGCACTAGCAAACACTCCCCCTAGGACATTGGTTCCAGTCCTGCCCAGGTGCAGACCGTCCGGTTTGTACTGGTCCCACCTCCCCCAGAATCGATTCCAATATCCCAGGAATTTGAATCCCTCCCTTTTGCACCACTCCTCAAGCCACGTATTCATCTGAGCTATCCTGCGATTCCTACTCTGACTAGCACGTGGCACTGGTAGCAATCCTGAGATTACTACTTTTGAGGTCCTACTTTTTAATTTAGCTCCTAGCTCCCTAAATTCGTCTCGTATGACCTCATCCCGTTTTTTACCTATATCGTTGGTACCTATATGCACCATGACAACTGGCTGTTCACCCTCCCTTTTGCAAAAGGGAGGCAACATACCATCCTGGAGTCTCGGTTGCGGCCGCAGAAATGCCTATCTATTCCCCTTACAATCGAATCCCCTATCACTATGGCTCTCCCACTCATTTTCCTGCTCTCCTGTGCAGCAGAGCCACCCATGGTGCCATGAGCTTGGCGACTGCTGCTCTTTCCTGATGAGTCATCCCCCTCAACAATACCCAAAGCGGTGTATCTGTTTTGCAGGGGGATGACCGCAGGGGACCCCTGCACTACCTTTCTTGCACTGCTCTTCCTGTTGGTCACCCATTTACTATCTGGCTGTGTACCCTTTAACTGCGGACCAACTCGCTAAACGTGCTATTCATGTCATTCTCAGCATCTTGGATGCTCCAGAGTTCATCCACCCGCAGCTCCAGTGCCGCAATGCGGTCCGTCAGGAGCTGCAGGCGGATACACTTCCCGCACACGTATTCGTCAGGAACACCGGAAGCGTCCCTGACTTCCCACATAGTACAGGAGGAGCATAACACGTGACCGAGCTCTCCTGCCATGACTTAACCCTTAGATTAACTTAATTTGGCAACAACAATGCTCAAGGTTACTTACTGATAAAGAAAAAAGAAAAGCTACTCACCAATCACCAGCCAATCACTTACCCCCTTGGCTATGTATTCACCTTTCGATTTCTTTCTACTTCTTTTTTGCCTTCTCTCCCAGCTGCAGCTGCACCAGCTGGCCTTTATAGGCCGCTCGCCTCACAAAGTTCCTATTTATGTTTCCCACTTAGTAAAACATAGAGGATAAGAGTCAACTCGATGGGGGCATTAAACAGTAGCGGAAGACGTCCGAGATACACCTCACCTGATTTTCCTTTCTAGTGGTTGGTGGGGGTATAAAACAAGCAGCCTGTTCAATCCTGCTTGTTTTGCACCTCCACTGAAGTTGAATTTTACCTCCATAGTCTGTAACTGAACAGTACAGACCAGAAGAGCACTGGTTTGATTCCCAATCTCAGCTGGGGTAGCAGAATGAATATTACAATTGGCCTTAGTGCCCCTGAGCTTGGGGAAAAGGCATCAACAGAAGAACAACAACAACTTGCATAATACATAAGAACATCCCAAGGCGGTTCACAGAAACATAATAATACACAAATAAATGGTAAGGCAAAGAAGGAGAAAGAGAGGTGACCAAAGGCTTGGTTAAAGAGGTGGCTTTTAAGGATGATCTTAAAGGAGGAAAGCAACGTTTAGAGATGGAAAGGTTTATAGAGAGAATTCCAGAGCATAGGGCCTAGACAGCTGAAGGCAGGGCCTAAACAGCTGCGGCAAAGGGCGGGTGCACAAAGGGCCAAAGTCGGAAGAGCACAGGCATGCAGCATTGAGGAATGTCAGGTCTACATGAGGCCCAACCAGCGGTCTTTAAAAGAACTGCTGCAAGCCGCCACCAAAAAAGTAAGCTATTAAAATATAGTTACTGGAATGTGGAGCTGGAGAGTGCAGGAGTTCTCCAGATTCAAACTATGGGCCATGGCAGAAGCATTGTAGTGAATAAGGGGCCAAAATTAGACAGCTTGAAAGTGCAATTGTGAGTGACTTGGGAGAGAGCTTTTTCCTTTCCTTTCCTTTTTCGCATCCTCAAGCTAGTTGTCAGTACAAGGCTAAAGCTAATCTGAGTGCTTGTGCCAATTATTAAAGAGATCTGTCCCTGCAAAGTCACCTCAGTGTACTTTTGGCTAATTTTGACCAACATTTTTTAATGAAGACAACCTTTGGACACTGCTGGATGAAATGCAAAAAAGGAGATAAAAGTCGTTCATGGGAGGAGACCATAGAAACGTGTTTTGCATGCCAAGTGGAGGGAGGCATCATGGTGTCAACACAGAGTTGGTCCTCTCAATTTAATAGCTGCCTAAGTAACTCTTCATACTGCACTGTGGTTAAGGGAGGTCATAACTTCAGATCTTACATTATGCGCCATAATTTCCATTAATAACAATTGCTGGCATATAGAACCTTAAAATCTTTTTTCCACTTTAAAAAGATGTACTAGCAGATCTATTACATCAGTTGTCTGATGCCAACTGAGATACATCCCTTAAATGTTAGTCTTAACCTCATTCACTCAATTTTGTTACAGGAGATACTTGCATCAATGCCACTGAAAGGCAAGGAACCGGTGGGGCTGGCGGTGGGGGGACCGCTGGAAAGGAGGGGTGGTGGCGGGAGGTATCCCTGACATCAGAGATTTGACACCGTAGGAGGAGCAGGCTGTAGAGCTGCTGGGGAAGCATTCTATTTTAGCTGGGGGAAATGGCAAGATTGATGGGTGCAAACTCAGACATTGCCATGGCATCGCTGTGAAGTAGCAGGCAGCTAAAAGCTTTAATATTCTCATATTCTCATTAAACCCAACGATTATTCTTCCCCATTCTTAACTTATGTCCTTCCTTCCTGCAGATCCACCACAGCAGCAGGTGGAAGAGGAAGATGAAGAGGAAGTAGATGCTAAGGAGTGAACATAGAAAACATAGAAAATATGTGCAGGAGTAGGCCATTCGGCCCTTTGAGCCTACACCACGTGTGAAGTAGCAAAGAAGGCAGAAATGTATTTTTTTAATCAAATATGATGATGTTGAGAAACAAGATACTGAGGAAAAAGCCACAGCAGAAACCCTGGAACAAGATCCTGCCAGATTTTCCACAGCCACAATACATCAGTTACTTTCTCACTCCCATGCATCAGCTCAGATACTGGCTCTGGGGAAATTTGATAGTTACTGTAGGGTGTTTGGTTTACACTCTACCTTGATTCGTAGACCTTAGGAATTATAGGAAAGGATAACACATGGCACAAAAATTAGGCTTAACCCAGTTGTCAGTTTTATTAAGCAAAAACTAACTGAAAACTACAGAACTAGACTTCTGAGAGAATTGACTGAAGACGTACAATCACTTGTCCAGTTCGTAGCTGTAATCGTGGATTGTAGGTTCGTGGTCGTTGGTTCCTTGACCGGTTGTTTCCTCTTCTGGTCGGTCTCCTCAGTTCTGTTCCTGCCGTGTTCATTCCGTTCCTTTCCATCTGCTTCCATACTTCCCTCTGAGCTGCTTCCAGCTCGTATATTTATATCCATTCAATGAATAATACCCTTGCTGAGCTGTGGTTTCCGATCATGTGTTTGGGTCGATACGTTGTTTGTGGTGATCCGTTTGACTGATTGTGATGATGGATCTGGATGTCCCCAATTTGCAAAAGATAACTCCTTATCTTAAGTACCTCGTTCTCCAAAAATGTACACCTTGTGGGGTCCTTTTGTTGTTTTAGTTCCTTGTAGACTTGGAGTCTCCAGAGAGAATTGTTTATCCCCCGCCGGCCAATCAGTTCAGGGGCTCTTCGGTTGGTTTATATCAAATGTAACACCCCGTTGTTTTCTATGCATAAAACCAGTCTGGTTCTCAACTGCAGAGATTGTCCTTAATTGGTGGTGAGTCACCAGGCTGGCGCCCTTTTTCTTACTTTGTCCAGTCAATCCCAAAAAGCTTGTATTAAATCAATTCAATCAATGTTTAGTTTGTGGCCTCTTTCTGTGCCTACTGGAAAAGTGTGTAACCTTACATTACTGAGGATCTGAAATTGGTGCTTCACAGAGCACAAAGGAGCTGAAGGAAAGAGGAATGGGTGATGATGTGCAACTTTCTCAGCGGAGACAAAGAAAAAGGTTGCCAATGGCTTTGGAGTAGCAGGACCGAGACCTCATGGATACTCACCTGAAGACAAAGATGGAACATCACACCTACGTGTGGGGTCTAAGGACAATTGCTGAGGAAGTGCGACAACTGACCACTGTGACTACAGCCTTCATTTCTTCTATACAGAAATCAATGAAGTGCATCATTAGTTCTGATAAAAGGTCACTGACCTGAAATGTTAACTGTTTCTCTCTCCACAGATGCTACCTGACTTGCTGAGTATTTTAAAATCAATGGGCTGAATTTTCATTTTGACGCTGCCTCTGTTCGAGCCCCAGAGGGGCGGTATTGGCTGTGGAAATGGGTACCGCCTGGGCAGCCAGCTTCCAGCACCCCGCCGGGACATTTGGTGCCAGTTTTGCAGAGGCGCTGAGCAGTACCGCCTGGGAGCGTTGTGCCAGTGTGCAACGTCCCTGCTTGTGACACCGATGTGATATTTGTTTTGAGCGGCACCCGTAGCGCCCCGTAGTGGGATCACCCAGAAAAGCGGGTGGTCTGAGCTGTTCCGGTGGCGGTGAGGGAAAGAATGACTACATGAGATAAGCGTGATTGTTTTTTTTGTTTTATTTTTGCAATTTATCTTTATGTGGGGTGAGCAAGGTATTGGAAATTTTTATTTTTTTTTGATGATTTTTTAAATTCCAGGGAAGCCTCTCTTAGAGCGCTCCGAGTTTCCCATTTTCTTATCTCCCCATCTGAGGGCTGTGCCTTATCCTTCAATACTTTTTCCACGTAGTCACATGTGTGAGCCAAGAGAGTCAGGATGGCAAACAATTCAACTGTAGGCACATTAGAGCAGAGCCTAATTGTTATACACTTACACAGCATGGCTGGACGATTCAGAGGGTAAGTGCACTGACGGGTGTGGTTCTGGGCCATATAGATTTGGAAAGTCCCAGATTTGAGATACATAATGATGCATCATGGCCTTCCATGGAGCTTGTTTGGTTGCCTTAGGAGGTTTGGAGGATATTCCTAGAGTTTTTCCTAAAATTGATCATAGATTTTTTTCCAATTGCCTTCCCCAGCATTGCTGACAGTTGAGGAGGGTGGTGCTCTATTGGATAGGGTGAGGATTGACAGGCCTGATGGTCTTTGTTCACTTTTTAAAATGTTCGCATTTATTCCCTGGCTTTCGCTAAATCAACTGATCTCAGTAAGGACATTGTGCAGGTAACTTTATTCGCTTCAGTGTCCTCAGGCTGAAAAACAACAAAATCAATCAGAGTTACCACTCCTCATTACTATTCAGTGGCCATTCTGTGTAAGTGTATAGAAATTAGGCTCTGTCTAATGTGCCTACAGTTGAATTGTTTGCCCATACTGACTCTCTTGGTTCACACATATGACTACATGGAGAAATTATTGCACGATAAGGCACAGCCTTCAGATAGGGAGATGAGAATCCTGGGAAATATGGCCAAAATCAATTAGTTTTTCCATTTCCAACAGTTGTCAGACAACAAAGGCCTTCAGTTTCTTTGCCTGAAGGCTAAATTCTGATCCATTATTCAGAGTTATAAAGCATTGTAAAACAATCAAAAGTTTGAACAAGGTTATAAATATCTTCTTCTTATGCAGTCCCTCATATCGAGGATGACTTGCTTCCACCAAAAAAGGATGAGTTCACAGGTGTTTCAATGAAGGACCTAATATTCCAGGTCCCGAACGGCATATTGAAGGGTGGAAGATGCCTGTGCGTGGATTTTTTTAATGTGTGGTGGCCATTGCACACCAGCCGTAAGTATATTATAAATATACTTAATTATAGATAGCCCACAAAGTAAACATTTTGATCAGTTAAATATAGCCAATTTCATTCAAAAAGCATTTTTGGAACCAGTGTAAAGTGCTTTTGATACCTGCTCAATATTCATCTGGAAGTGTTCATGATATATTGAACAGGACTTTAGTAAGTCACAAGTATCTAATGCGGCAGTATGTTCTACAAATTACACAGTGTGAAATGTAGCATGTCTTAGCATGAGGTTGTCTCATCCTCATTATCTTCCACCTTGTTTTCAATTTATGCTTGGAAAGAAAACCATTTGGAAATGGAATGTAATTGGAAATGCTCCTCACATCAGTGCACTCATATCTAAGTTGATAGAGCATTGTGACCCATGTAACAATAAGACTTGCTGTTTTTGATGAATCAATGTGATGTATTGTGGTGCATTGTATTCATCCAGCACTGTGCTGTCACCGGGTGATAAAATACAGGTTTATTTCTACCATTTTTCATGTGGCAGAAATTTGATACAGGTATTCACTACAGCGTTAGTGTGAGGTTCAAGAGTGGCAATGGCAGGAGCTCTGGAACTAGGTATCTAACCAACATTCAATAGGAAAATTAGTTTGCATGCTCCCCAGGGAAGAAATGCGCAAAACTTGCAATTTGATTTTTCATGCCTAATCTTTTCTGCTGGATTCAAAATTTTTGCCAAGGCCCTTGGAGCAATTAGATCTAGCACATGCTTACAGACAAACCTTATAGCTGTAACAAGCATCTAGCACTGTTTAAAATAATGTTCAGCTAAGTTTGAATTGAACTATGTGCTGAGGTAAACATAAAACATGATTCATTGCTATTTTTATTATCAAAAGACTTTTTTATTAAATAGGAAAATCAATGGCCGTGAAATTTGATACCTTAGAACTGGTATTTATAGCCATTTAAAAAAAAATGGCATCCACCTCGCTTCCGCCCACTGCCAAGCGACAAATAATCCATAGGCCGAGACTAAAAATCCAGAGATGCGAGTTCAAATCCCACCACGGCAGCTGGAGAATTTAAATTCAGTTAATTAAATAAATCTGGAATAAAAAGCTAGTGTCAGTAATGGTGACCATGAAACTACCGGATTGTTGTAAAAACCCATCTGGCTCATTAATGTCCATTAGGGAAGAAAATCTGCCGTCCTTACCTGGTCTGGTCTATATGTGACTCCAGATCCACAGCAATGTGGTTGACTCTTAACTGCCCTCTGAAATGGCCTAGCAAGCCCACTCAGTTGTATCAAATTGCTACAAGAAACAATAATAAGAATAAAACCGGACATATCACCCGGCATCGACCTTGGTACTGGCTTTGGATATGACAGCAGCACAACCAGCTCAGTCGACCCTGTAAAGTCCTCCTCACTAACATCTGGGGACTTGTGCCAAAATTGGGAGAGCTGTCCCATAGACTAGTCAAGCAACAGCCTGACATAGTAATACTCACAGAGTCATACCTTTCAGCCAATGTTCCAGACACCTCCATCACCATCGCTAGGTATGTTCTGTCCACCAGAGGTGGCAGCACTGTGGTATACAGTTGGGAGGAAGTGGCCTTGGGAATCTTCAACATTGAGTATGGACCCCATGAAGACTCATGGCTTCAGGTCAAGCATGGGCAAGGAAACCTCCTACTGATTACCACGTACCCCCCTCCCTCAGCTGATGAATCAGTACTCCTCCATGTTGACCACCACTTGGAAGAAGCACTGAGGTAGCAGGGGCACAGAATGTACTCTGTATGGGGGACTTCAATGTCCATCCATCAAGAATGGCTCAGTAGCATCAATACTGACCGAGCTGGCTGAATCCTGAAGGACATGACAGGCAGAGTGGACCTGCAGCAGGTGGTGAGAGAACCAAAATTAAGGAAAAACCCACTTGACCTTGTCATAGAAACATAGAAACATAGAAAATAGGTGCAGGAGTAGGCCATTCGGCCCTTTGAGCCTGCACCACCATTAAATAAGATCATGGCTGATCATTCACCTCAGTACCCCTTTCCTGCTTTCTCTCCATACCCCTTGATCCCTTTAGCCATAAGGGCCACATCTAACTCCCTCTTTAATATATCCAATGAACTGACATCAACAACTCTCTGCGGTAGAGAATTCCACAGGTTAACAACTCTCTGAGTGAAGAAGTTTCTCCTCATCTCAGTCCAAAATGGCTTACCCCTTATCCTTAGACTGTGTCCCTGGTTCTGGACTTCCCCAACATTGGGAACATTCTTCCTGCATCTAACCTGTCCAGTTCCGTCAGAATTTTACATGTTTCTATGAGATCCCCTCTCATCCTTCTAAACTCCAGTGAATAAAGGCCCAGTTGATCCAGTCTCTCCTCATATGTCAGTCCAGCCATCCTGGGGATCAGTCAGGTGAACCTTCGCTGCACTCCCTCAATAGCAAGAACATTCTTCCTCAGTTTAGGAGACCAAAACTGAACACAATATTCCAGGTGAGGCCTCACTAAGGCCCTGTACAACTGCAGAAAGACCTCCCTGCTCCTATACTCAAAATCCCTAGCTATGAAAGCCAACATACCATTTGCCTTCTTCACCGCCTGCTGTACCTGCATGCCAACTTTCAATGACTGATGTACCATGACACCCAGGTCTCATTGCACCTTCCCTTTTCCTAATCTGCCGCCATTCAGATAATATTCTGCCTTCGTGTTTTTGCCCCCAAAGTGGATAACCTCACATTTATCCACGTTATACTGCATCTGCCATGCATTTACCTACTCACCTAACCTGTCCAAGTCACCCTTCAGCCTCTTAGCATCATCCTCACAACTCACACCACCACTCATTTTAGTGTCATCTGAAAACTTGGAGATATTACACTCAATTCCTTCATCCAAATCATTAATGTATATTGTAAATAGCTGGAATCTCAGCACTGAGCCCTGCGGCACCCCACTAGTCACTGCCTGCCATTCTGAAAAGGACCCGTTTATCCCGATTCTCTGCTTCCTGTCTGCCAACTAGTTCTCTATCCACGTCAGTACATTACCCCCAATAACATGTGCTTTAATTTTGCACACCAATCTCTTGTGTGGGACCTTGTCAAAAGCCTTTTGAAAGTTCAAATGCACCACATCCACTGGTTCTCACTTGTCCACTCTACCAGTTACATCCTCAAAAAATTCCAGATTTGTCAAGCATGATTTCCCTTTCATAAATCCATGTTGACTTGGACCGATCCTGTCACTGCTTTCCAAATGCGCTGCTATTTCATCTTTAATAATTGATTCCAACATTTTCCCCACTCCTCACTAATGTACCTGCCCAGATGCACCTGTCCATGACAGCATTGGTAGCAGTGATCACCGCACTGTCGTTGTAGAGACGATGTCCCGTCTTAACACTGAAGACACTCTCCCTCATGTTGTGTAGTAATACCACCGTGCTAAATGGGATAGACTCAGAACAGATCTAGCAGCTGAAAACTGGGCATCAATGAGATGTTATGGGCCATCAACAGCAGCAGAATTGTATTCTACCACAATGTGCAACCTCACTCACTCTATCCCTGGCATATCCCTCTCTCTACCATTACCATCAAACCAGGGGACCAACCCTGGTTCAATGAGGAGTGCAAAAGAGCATGTCACAAGCAGCACCAGGCGTACCTAAAAATGAGGTCCCAACCTGGGAAAACTGCAACACAGGACTACATGCATGCTAAGCAGCGAAATCAGCATGCTATAAACATAGATAAGCAATCCCATAATCAACGGATCAGATCAAAGCTCTGCAGTCTTGACACATCCAGTCATGATTGGAAGCAGACAATTAAACAACTAACGGGAGGAGGAGGCTCCAAGAATATCCCCAACATCAATGATGGCGGAGCGCAGCACACAACAACAACAACAACAAAAACTTATACTTCTTTAGCACCTGTAATGTAGTGAAACACCCCAAGGCAATTCACAGAAGTATTGTGAGCTGTACAAGTAAAAATTAGCACAGGTGACCAAAAGCTTGTTCAAAGAGGTAGGTTTTAAGGAGCATCTTGAAGGAAGAAAGAGAGGTAGAGAGGCAGAGAGGTTTAGGTAGGGAGTTCCAGAGCTTGGGGCCCAGGCAACAGAAGGCACGATCACCAATGGTTGATCGATTATAATCAGGGATACTCAGGAGGGCAGAATTAGAGGAGTGCAGACATCTCCGGGGATTGTAGGGCTGGAGGAGATTACAGAGATAGGGCGGGGCGAGGCCATGGAGGGATTTGAAAATAAGGATGAGAATTTTGAAATCGAGGTGTTGCTTAACCAGAAGTGGTAGTGAGGTAGAGCTGGGTTTCATCAGGGTACATATGGAAAGTGATGCTGTGTTTTCGGATGATGTCGCCAAAGGGCAACATGTGGATTAGAAATAGGAGAGGACCAAGGATAGATCCTTGGGGGGCACCAGAGGCAACGATGCGGAGGCGGGAGGAGAAGCCGTTGCAGGTCATTCTCTGGCTACGACTAGATAGATAAGAATGGAACCAGGCAATTGCAGTCCCATCCAGCTGTTCGACGGTGGAGAGATGTTGGAGAAGGATAGAGTGGTTAGCTGTGTCAAATGCTGCAGACAAGTCAAGAAGTACGAGGAGGGATAGTTTACCTTTGTCACAGTCACAAAGGATATCATTTGTGACTTTGATGAGAGCCTTCTCAGTACTGTGGCAGGGGCGGAAACCAGATTGGTGGGATTCAAACCTGGAATTGCGGGAAAGATGGGCATGGATTTGGAAGACAACAACACATTCAAAGATTTTGGAGAGGTAAGGGAGTTTGGCAATGGAGAGGTAGTTTGCAAGGATGGAGGGGTCAAGGGTTGGTTTTTGAGGAGACAGGCGATGAAGGCAGATTTGAGGGAGAGGGGGACAGTACCTGAGGAGAGAGAACCGTTAACAATGTCAGCTAACATGGGAGTCAGAAAAGGAAGTTGGGTCGTCAGCAGTTTGGTGGGAATAGGGTCAAGGGAGCAGGACGTGGGTCTCATGGACAGGATGAGCTCGGAAAGGTCATGAGGGGAGATCAGAGAGAAACTGGAGAAAGATGTGAGGTTAGGGCTAGGGAGGGGGGACTTCCTTAGAGAAAGACTGGCCGAGTGAGCTAGGTGAAGGAAGGGAAGAGGCAGAGGTGGTCGAACAGATGGTCTCAATCTTAGCAACAAAGAAGTCCATGAGTTCTTCACACTTATTGTCGGCGGTGAGGCTGGAGACTGGGGAGAGGGGTTTAAAAAGGCAGATTGCAGTGGAGAATAGAAGCCGGGTTTATCTTTACATTCCAGAATGATTCTGCAATAGTGAGTGATTTTGGCAGGTAAGAGCATGATCCGATAGTGCTTTATGTGGTCCAGCCATATCTGGCGGTGAATGGATAAGCCAGATGTCCGCCACATCTATTCATTTCTGCGTCCCTTGCACTTAAGAGAGAAAAGATCAGGGCTGTACTGGGGGAACGGCCAAGGTGAGAGAGAGTAATTGTTTTAACAGGGACTAGGGCATCAATGGTGGTGGTGAGAATGTGATTGAGCAAATCGGTAGCTGCAGAAATGTCATGGTGAGTGGAGGGCCAAAGCCTGGACAGTTAGGAGTGCATAAGTGCAGTTGTAAGAGAGTAGGGGAGAGTTTTTTCCGCGGCAGACACAGAAGGAGGTAGGGTTGGAGGGGCGTGGAAGAGGGATGTGGGTTAGGGGCAATATGAGGAAGTGGTCAGAGATGGCCTTATTGGAGATTTACACGATGGGATTAGCGAGGCCACAAAAAATGGCAAGGTCAAGGAAATGGCTGTGAGTATGGGTTGGTGAGTTTACATGAAGGGAGAGATTAAGGGAGGATCGGAGGCTAGTGAACTCAGAGGAGAGAGAGCGTGATGAATTGAGATGAAGGTTGAAATTACCGAGGATGAGAAGTCGTTCGGTGCAGAGGCAGAGGGAGGAAAGTAGTGAAGAAATATCAGTAATAAAATGTTTATGGTACGTGGGTGGGCGGTGGAGAATGAGAATTTTAAATGTGAGGTGAGAGGGGTGGAATAAGGTGAGATGCTCAAAGGAGGAGCAAGTGCCGGAGGAGTCAGGGGACAGATCAAGTTGTGATTTGCCGATGAGAGCCACACCGCCACCACAGCAGTCTAAGCGGGGCAAATGGTGGAAGATATAGTCAGGCAGGGAGGCTTCATTTAAGGGTAAGGTTTATCGCCCTTCAATCAGGTTTCCGTCAGGGCCATGATGTCGAAGCCATCATCCACAATAAGTTCATGGATGGGAAGGGCCTTGTTCACAAGCAAACGGACGTTCTGGAGGGAGATGCAGAGAGGGTCAGTGATGACTGCCCCACTGCCTGTGTCCACAGGGTCAGCGCTGGGGCTGGAGTGAGTTGGACAGGGAGGAGATGGTCAAGATTAGCCCCCAGTGGATACGCTGGCTGGGATGGTTGGTGAGAGAGTAGGATGGGACAGTTGGGGTTATTGCTCGTAAGGCGGCAGCGATGAGTGCCTCGATGGGCCCTTCGTACGATGCCAAGAGAGGCATAGAGGGAAGCTGTTGGCTTATCTAGGAGGGAGTCAAGCCGAGGACAGCAGCAGCAAAGTAGAAAGGTCGAAGAGTAATGAAGGATTGGTGTCAGCATTTGGGAGGGCAGAGTATCCAAGAGATGAAAGGAGGCACGATGACAGGGGAAAACGGTCAGGGAGGGATAAAGAGAAAAGGAAAGAGGAGGAAAAGTGGAAAAGTATTGAATGGCTTGGGTCCGAAAGTGTAAAAAACAAAGCTGAAGCATTTGCAACCATCATCAGCCAGAAGTGCCAAGTGGATGATCCATATCGGCCTCCACCTGAGGTCCCCACCATCACAGAAGCCAGTCTTCAGCCAATTCGATTCACTCCATGTGATATCAAGAAGCAGCTAAATGCACTGGATATGGCAACATCCCGGCTATCGTGCTGAAGACCTTCAATCAGGTTTCCGTCAGGGCCATGATGTAGATGCCATCACCCACAATAAGCTCATGGATGGGAAGGGACTTGTTCGCAAGTGAACAGACGTTCTGGCGGGAGATGCGGAGAGGATTGGTGATGGCTGCCCCATTGCCTGCATCCACTGGGTCAGCACTGTAGGGCGGGGGGTGGGGGGGGTGGTGTGAGTTGGATGAGGAGGAAATTGTCAAGAATAGTGTGATATCTTCACAGAGCACAGCACACACAGCTTCCTAACATGCAGGCTGCTCTCTCGGAACTCTCCGGAATTGCCTGGTTCTGTTTAATGATTAACTATACAGTTGCAGTACACAATACGTCCACATACACAGTGTGGAGCTACAAGCATTACAAGCTTACAGACATTACAAATAGCACACAGTGGGCGCGTTGGGTGGGATGGTTGGCGAGAGAGTAGGATGGGACTGTTGGGGCTGCTGCTTGTAAGGAGCTCTGACAACATCCCGCCTATCATACTGAAGACTTGTCCTCCAAAACTAGCCATGCTTCTAGCCAAGCTGTTCCAGTACAGCTACAACACTGGCATCTACCCGACAATGTGTAAAACTGTCCAGGTATGTCCTGTCTACAAAAAGCAGGACAAATCCAATCTGCCCCATCAGTTTATTCTCAATCATCAGCAAAGTGATGGAAGGTACCATCGACAGTGCTAACAAGCGGCACTTACTCACCAATAACATGCTCATCTGATGCTCAGTTTGGATTCCGCCAGGACCACTTGGCTTCAGACCTCATTATAGCCTTGGTCCAAACATGGACAAAAGAGCTAAGTTCCATAGGTGAGGTGAGAGTGACTGCCCTTAATATCAAATAGCATTTGACCGAGTGTGACATCAAGGAACTCTCGTAAAATTGAAGTCAGTGGGAATCAGGGGGGAAACTCTCCACTGACTGGAGTCACACCTACCACAAAGGAAGATGGTTGTGGTGGTTGGAGGTCAATAATCCCAGCCCCAGGGCATCGCTGCAGGAGTTCCTCAAGGCAGTGTCCAAGGCCCAACCACCTTCAGCTGCTTCATCAATGACCTTCCCGCCATCATAAGGTCAGAAGTGGGGATGTTCGCTGATTGCACAATGCTCACTTCCATTCACAACTCTTCAGATAATGAAGCAGTCTATGCCCATATGCAACAAGACCTGGACGACATTCAGGCTTGGGCTGATAAGTGGCAAGTAAAATTTGCGCCACATAAGTGTCAGGCAATGACCATCTCCAACAAGCGCGAGTTTAACCACCTCCCCATGATATTCAGTGGCATAACCATTGCCGAATCCTCCACCATCAACATCCAGGGGATCACCGTTGACCAGAAACTTAACTGGACCGACCACATAAATACTGTGGCAACAGAAGCGGGTCAGAGACTGGGTATTCTGCAGCGAGTGTCTCACATCCTGACTTTCCAAAGCCTTTCCACCATCTACAAGGCACAAGTCAGGAGTGTGATGGAATACTCTCCACTAGCCTGGATGAGAGCAGTTCCAACAACTTTCAAGAAGCTCGACACCATCCAAGGCAAATCAGCCTGCTTGATCGGCACCCCATCCACCACCTTAAACATTCACTCCCTCCACCACTGGTGCACCAGATACAACTAACTTGCAGGTAATTTGATTATTGCTTTTGTAGTGGCTCATGCAGAGTTTGTAGGAGTACTGGGTTGCTGGAAGACATTTAAAAAGTTGTTAAAGTGTGCGGGGAGTGCTTCTGGATGTCGCTGCTACTGGAAGGCCTCTGACTGCACCATTTGCTCCCAGTCATGAGGGCTCCTCTTGCAGTTCCCCTCGCACTGGAGCATGACAGGGAGATGGAGCAGAGGCAGCAAAAAGGACAAGCTGCTTACAGATGGAGGAGGTGGTGGGGGATGAGGACTCTCAGCAGGAGGCCTTACTCATCTAGAGTCTTTTAGGGGGCATTTCTCCTACCGGCACATAAGCCAGGAGCAGTGTGTTTGGTGTCTCTGCTTCTCCAAGGAAGTGATCACAGAACTCTGCCACCTCTTGGAACCAGACCTGCAGCCTCAGTCCAGGGCAACGATGGCTCTGTCCGTGGTCTCAAGGTGACCGTGGCCCTGAATTTCTTTGCCAGTGGATCTTTCCACGCAGGAACAGGCGAGATAGCAAATATCTCGCAGTCCATTGCTGCATTCAGGAGGTCACAGAGGCTCTGTACGCTAGGAGAGGGGACTTCATTGTCTTCTCTTTAAACAGAGAGAAGCAGGAGGAGCGCGCACGTGGCTTTGCCGGCATATTGGGTTTCCCCATGGTGATGGGTGCCATCGACTACACACACGTGACTTTGCAGGCATCGCATCTAAAGTTGAGTTTTTCCGTAACCTCAAAGGGTACCACTTACTTAACATGCAGTTGGTGTCTGACCACGCCCAGCATATCATGCTTGTGAATTCCCGTTAGCCTGGCAGCAGTCGTGATGCCTTCATCCTGCGCCAGTCTGCTGTGCCAGAAATTTTCCAGCCACCACGTCGAACCCGAGGGTGGCTGGTAGGTGACAAGGGCTGTCTGCTCTACACCTGGCTGATGACTCCCCTCCGCAAACCCATCACTCATTGCCAGCAATCATATAATGACAACCATGTTGCCACGAGGAATATCATCGAGCAGACCATCGGGGTGCTCAAGCAATGGTTCTGCTGCCTTGACCTCTTGGGATGAGCACTCCAGTACATGTCAGAGCAGGTGTCTGAAGTTGTGGTGGTCTGCTGCAACCTCCACAACTCGGTATAGCCCTTGCCACCATGGGTTACCTGACCACCTCAGCAGGAGGAGGAGGAAGAGCAGGAAGGGAGGAGGCAACCTGAAAATCCCTGTTCTGGGTGAACTGTCCGTGAGTGCATCATCAGACTCCCGTTCCACTGAATGAAATCCCAGATCCCCATTGCTCAACACTTCCCCACCTTACCATCCCTCTGTCACGGAACATTACAGCGTCCTCTTGGGCACAATGTTGAAATGAAAGCAACCGCAAAGCAAATATTCTAAACCAGATTTATAAATCATTCAATCTAGCATTACATAACGAAGTCAATGGATCACCCTTGTGCATTCCCTTTGTGCTTGTCTTTCATGTGCCTTTGTCCATCCTCGTGCTCCTATGAAGTGCTACAACAGTGGCTGCAGCATGGCTGGTGGAAGGCTGCTGACTTTCAGTGGGGTAGACTGCAGATGGTCTTGTAGGACGACCTCGAACAGCTCTGGGCCTAGAAGGCCTGGCTGTAGACTGCACCACGTTGGCCTGGACAGCAGTAATCTGGGCTGGCTGGCTGACAGGCAAGAGCAAGGGCACTGGCGAAGTGGCAGTGGTGGAAGTACGAATGCTGTCATCCTGAGAAAGGACAGCAGGTTCGTGCTCCATGGAGCCACGGCCACACCCCTGGGGTGGCGCCTCAGCAATCCTAGTAATCTGCTGGAGGACAGATTGCTGGTCTGCTGCAACACCCAGCAAGTCCCTTTCCACACTGGCCAAAGCAGCCACAATGGCAGCAATCTGAGTTTGCATGTCAGAAGTCTGAGCTTCCAGTGCAGCTCTCAGATGTTGGATCACTTGTGCTGCAATAGAAGCTGAGACATCGCCCATCAGACCCTTCATATGGTTGGGTCCACAAGTGCTAAAATGGAGCCTAACACTTCCATTCTAGAAATCATGGGCTCCAAGCTCTGCTCAAAGCCCAGTGCAATGTTGGAGCTGGATTCCTCCATGCTCCTTGACAGTGACAGCAGGCTCTCTGGCAGGCCTGCCAAAGCACCAAGCATTTCTGTGTCCATGCCCATCACTCTTATTCTGAAGGCCGCCTAATGAAAGTCCTCATCTGTGTCCTCTGTAGCAGAACTGGTGTGAGACCTCGCCCTCCGGGGAGCAGGCACCTGTGCTACCCTTTTCCCCTGTTCTAGCTGCCAGCCACTCGGTGACCTGTGACTTACCACGTACAGATCTCACCTCTATACTACCCTCTAAAATACATGCCGTGCCAGTTTCTGAGCTGCTGCCTGTGACTGTTACATCAAGTGATTGTGTCTCTTCTTCTCCATCATTCTCCTCTTGTCCTTCCTGCACTGGCTGGGAAGCTTGGAGTTCTTGGGTATCTGAAAGTAGAATGGCAGAAGGGTAAGATTGTTGTGAGGGGAGGGGGGCAAGCAGTATGTGCATGCTTACACCATCAGCAGCTTGTAAGTGAGTAGAGATTGTGGGATGAGGGAAAAGTGGGATGTGAGAAGAAGGATTAGGTAAGAGCATACCGTCATCTTCAATGGTTTCAGCCTTGCCGATCGTCACAGCCTCACTGACAGTCCCTCCAATAATGTCAAGCACAGTCTCCTCCAGCTGGGTCAGGATATGCAGGCTTGCTTGTCCTCCACCAGTTAGCTGCTGCTGTCTCTTGTTATCTGCCACCTTGGCCTGCAAGAGAAAGGGAAGTGTGTCAGTGAGTGTGGTGCAATGTGTTTGGGTGATGTGCCTGTCATGGTTAAATTGCTGGCAGTGTGTGCAAGGTGTGAGCTGTGGGTGTGAGGCTTGTAGCAGTGCTAAGTGTGTGAAGGTGAGGTGAAGCTATGAATGTGAGGTATGAGTCATGATTGCTAGAGATTGTTGGCAGATGAATGATAGGGGTGTGCGTGAAGCTAGTGGTGCATGTAGGTGATGTAGGTGAGATAGGTGAGTAGGTGAGGCCTAACTCTAAACATCAGCAAGGCAAAAGTCCTCACCAGCTTATCCCGACAGCACAGCACTGCCCCCCCAGTCATCAAGATCCACGGCACGGCCCTGGACAACGTGGACCACTTCCCATATCTCAGGAACCTCCTATCAACAAGAGCAGGTATTGATGACGAGATCCAACACTGCCTCCAGTGCACTAGTGCAACCTTCGGCTGCCTGAAGAAAAGAGTGTTTGAAGACCAGGCCCTCAAAACTGCCACCAAGCTCATGGTCTACAGGGCTGTAGTAATACCCACCCTCCTGTATGGCTCAGAAACATGGACCATGTACAGTAGACACCTCAAGTCACTGGAGAAATACCACCAACTATGTCTCCGCATGATCCTACAAATCCCCTGGGAGGACAAACATTAGTATCCTTGACCGGGCCAACATCCCCAGCATTGAAGCACTGACCACACTTGATCAGCTCCGCTGGGCAGGCCACATAGTTTGCATGCCAGACATGAGACTCCCAAAGTAAGTGCTCTACTCGGAACTCCTTCACGGCAAACGAGCCAGAGGTGGGCAGCGGAAACATTACAAGGACACCCTCAAAGCCTCCCTGATAAAGTGCAACACCCCCACTGACACCTGGGAGACCCTGAGCAAAGATTGCCCTAAGTGGGAGGGTGCTGAGCATCTCGAGTCTCGTCGCCGAGAGCATGCAGAAATCAAGGGCAGGCAGCGGAAAGAGCATGCGGCAAACCAGACCCCTTCCCTCAATGACTATCTGCCCCACCTGTGACAGAGACTGTGGTTCTCGTATTGGACTGTTCAGCCATCTAAGGACTCATGTTAAGAGTGGAAGCAAGTCTTCCTCGATTTTGAGGGTCTGCCTATGATGATGATGAGGTGAGATACGGCATTTGAAGATGAATTCACTAACCTTGATCACTCGTGTGAGGTCATTTAAACTTCTTTCGGCAATGGATCCAGTTACTCGGGGCAAGTCTGCTCTCAGCTAACTGCACCCATTGCCTTCTTACTGTGAGTCTGGAGGGCCTCCGGGCCCCATGTGGGTAGAGGACTTGTCTCCTTCATTCTATCCCAGCTCTAAGACCTCAAGTGCTATGTCTGAGAAGCTAGGTGCCCTTTCTCTGCCCTGTTGAACCATAACTGCCTGACAGTTGCCTTGACAAAAAGTAAAATCAGGTGCTGAATGTTAATTGCATCTCCCCTTTAAGAAATTTTTGAGATTTACTAATCTCCTATCTTTCCAATAATCAGAAGCGAGTGCAAACCAACATGGTGGGTATATTGGCTAGATTTTCCACTTTTTGTGCATGCTTAACGCCCAATAACGTCCATTTTACCGCTGAAATTATGTATAACGCCCATATATCTCCCATTTAGGCACAAAATGGAAACTGACGGGCTTTTTTCAGAAACTTAGCGGCGAGCGTTATTTTCCCATGTGCGTAACGTCGGGAAAAAATAATACTGCCCGCCCACTTTTTTTGGGCGGAATCATCAGAATGGGTGAAATCAACGCCTAGAAAAAGTGGAACTAACCGGAACTAATCACAGCGTTATGGACGCCATGTTCTACATCACATGTCGCATCCTTTAAAAGGCTGCTCTGCTTTACCCTCATGGAGTTCGGATGTATTCTGCAGGTCTTTGGAAGTGATGTGAATATCTGTACAAACATCTTTACCATACTGTGCACGATTGGAATTTAGTAGGTGTTTTTATCGGGACATTCATTCTTTGTGAACAATCGGTGGAAAACAGAGCTATTGCAATGGGGTCTGTCCTTTCTCACCCTCTCTTGATGACCAATTACATGCTGCAGACTCGAGATGGCCGAAGGTAAGCTCTACAGCATTATGTGCCCAATGCAAGACGTGCCAGACTGATGACAAACACCAGACGTTACACCCCCCGCAAGTACAGGGACAAGCGTTCTTACCTCGACTTGCCCGACACCACCTGCCTTTGGAGACTGCGCATCCACAAAGAGGTTATCACTGAGGTATGCCAGCTCATAAGGGGAGATCTGCAGCCTACCAGCACCATCAGAACTGCACTGTCCGTCGAGGTCAAAGTCACCGCGGCACTGTCGTTCTATGCCTCGGGTTCTTTTCGGGCCACAATTGGCGACATTTGCGGACTTTCTCAGCGTGCCACACATTGCTGCATTAGACAGATCACTGAAGACCTGTACGCACGCAGGAGGGACTTGATCAGCTTCCCTTCGACCAGAGAGGCTCAGACTGAGAGGGCTCTAGGATTCTCCAGAATTGCAAACTTCCCCAAGGTGCAGGGAGCAATAGACTGTACGCACATCGCGATGCGAGCACCTTTTCAGGATGCAGAGGTTTTCAGGAACCGCAAGGGATTCCACTCGCTGAAGGTCCAGCTGGTTGTCGACCACCAGCAAATTATAATTGCAGTGAATGCTAAATTTCCGGGCAGCATTCATGATGCTCATATCCTGCATGAGAGCACTGTATCTGACTTGTTTAACAATGAGCCACAAGGTCAATGCTGGAAGCTTGGTGACAAAGGATATGGCCTTGCCACCTGGCTGATGACCCCCCCTGCATGACACCCATACCGAAGCCGAGAGGCAATACAACGAGAGCCACAAAGCCACTCGCAATATCGTGGAGAAAACCATTGGATTGCCGAAGCAGCGCTTTAGATGCCTGGATCATTCAGGCGGCGACCTCCAATACTACCCTGAGCAGGTAGCTCAATTCGTGGTGGTGTGCTCCATGCTGCACAACTTGGCTATCAGGAGGGGACAAGAATTGCCTGATGAGTCTGACAGTCCACTTCACCAGAGAAAGGAAGAGGAGGATGAAGAGGCACACGCTGACATCGGCCCAGACAATCAGGCTGACGCTGAAGCCATGTCCCCGCCCCCCTGTAGACATCATGAAAGGGCCAGTGGTGGCATGATAGCTGCAAGAGCCTTACGTCAGGAGCTCATCAATGAGCGCTTTGCCTGAAGGAACATTGGTGTTATTTACAAGGCTGACACACTGCTGGGTGTGCAGGTCATACATCAATGGTGGGCATCACCTTAGGTGACAGTTAAAGTTTAAGTTGATTGAAGTTACGTGTCATTATACCCTTTGATGTTAAGGAATCACCAGCGTGTAACGGTGCAGCTATCTAAGCCAATGCACAACAAGGTTTTGTTAAATAAAAAACATTTAAACCGAACATTTGTCTGAAATCATCAGCATTTCTGTAAAAACCAACCCTTCCCCCACCCTCCCTCCTGTTTCTCCTCCCTAGCTCTACCCCTTCCTTGTCTGACTCCAAGCCGCCTGGCTGAGGAGCTCCTCAGGGTTGCTTCATTGGGGGGGTTCACAGCAGAACCGCTGCTTGGACGGATAGGGGAGAGGACGGTCCCGAGGTGGGAACGTGCTCCGAGCCAGAAGCAAGTTGTTGCCCCTGGCTCTCGTGTGTCGTTGCCAATGGGGATGCGGCACCTTGAGGTGCAGTGCCACCCTCCGGGACCACTGGAAGCCCTCTGCCACCAGTGTTCCTGGCTACCAGTTCCAGGGCCTCCACCATCCCTTCCATGTTATATCTTATTTGTTGGACAGAAACGCGGTGCCAACTATGTTCTTGGTGCTTACTAGGCATTTTGCTGCTGGTGAATCTCCCTCATGCCTCCCACAACAGCCAAACAAGCACACAACACAGCCACACACGCTTTCGGTCCCTCTCTGCTCCCTCGCTCTCTGTCTCCTCTTCTGCGCATGTCTTGATGACCCTTGACCTCCGGAATCGCGGGAATCAAGCGTTGTCATGCCGTTGCTAAGGACGGCGAAGCTTTACGACAGAAGGTCAGAGAGATTTAACGCTACCGTCCATTTCATATCACTCGCGGTAACATCCAATTTCAAAAATGGAGACTCGGTGCTTTGAGAATAGATGAAAAGCTGGCGATGTGAAAACCCATTTCTACCGCCCACGCTGGAAAAAACGCCCATTTTTGGGCAATCTGCACAAAAGTATAAATTCTAGCCCATTGTGTTTAATCGGAGTTTAGGATGGAATATAACACATTAGTTATACAGCAAAAACATACCGACCATGACAAGTAGCGGATATTGGAACTGATCAGACAGGTGGCTGGTGTGCATGAACAACTCTTCTTATTCCCTTCTCTTCCTGTCTCACATGTCTCTCTGTTTCTCTTCTTGAATTGCTCAAGAGTGCTAGACGAGGATCAGCATGGGTTCACTCTCGGAGGAGTGTTAGACCACCTGATCCACTCTTGGAAGCTCCTCGCTCCATGGTCTAAGCTAAGAATTATTTTATCTCTTCCTTTTTTCTCTTTTAAGAGGTGGGCCTGAGAATCATCGAATCTTAGAAGTTTAAAGCACGGAAGGAGGCCATTTCGGTCTATCGTGTCCTGCAGGTTACGACACTTCAAGTGCACATCCAAGTACTTTTTAAATGTGATGAGGGTTTCTGTCTCTACCACCCATTCAGGCAGTGAGTTCCAGAACCCCACATTCTTCTGTGTGAAGAAATTTCCCCTCAAATACCCTCTAAACCTTCTACCAATTACTTTACATTTATGCCCCCTGGTTGTTGACCCCTCTACTAAGGGAAATAGGCCCTTTCTATTCACTATATCTAGGACCGTCGTAATTTTATACACCTCAGTAAGGTTTCCACTCAGCCTCCTCTGTCTCAAGGAAAACAAACCCAGTCTATCCAATTTGTCCTCATAGCTAAGATTCTCCACTCCCAGCAACATCCTCGTAAATCTCCTTTGTACCCTGTCCAGTGCAATCACATCCTTCCTGTAATGCGGTGACCAGAACTGCACGCAGTACTCCAGCTGTGGCCTAACCAGTGTTTTATACAGTTCAAGCATAACCCCACTGCCCTTATATTCTATGCCTCGGCTAATAAAGGCAAGCATTCCATATGCCTTCTTAACCACCTTATCTACCTGTCCTGTGACCTTCAGGGATCTGCACTCCAAGGTCCCTTTGTTCCTCTATCCTTCTCAGTGTCCTACCATTTAATGTGTATTCCCTTTCCTTGTTAGCCCTCCCCAAATGCATTACCTCACACTTCTCCGGATTAAATTCTATTTGCCACTGTTCTGCCCACCTGACCAGTTGATTGATATCTTCCTGCTGTCCGCAGCTTTCTTCTTCATTATCAACCACACAGCCGATTTTAGTATCATCTGCAAACTTCTTAATTATACCCCCTATATTCAAGTCTAGATCATTGATGTATACCACAAAAAGCAAGGGACCCAGTACTGAGCCCTGTGGAACTCCACTGGAAACATCCTTCCAGTCACAAAAACACCCATCAACCATTACCCTTTGTTTCCTGCCTCTGAGCCAATTTTGGTTCTAACTTGCCACTTTGTCCTGGATCCCATGGGCTCTTACTTTCATGACCAGTCTGCCATGTGGGACCTTATCAAAAGCTTTGCTAAAATTCATATACACTACATCATATGCACTGCCCTCATCGACCCTCCTGGTTACCTCCTCGAAAAATTCAATCAAGTTAGTCAGACACGACCTTCCCTTAACAAATCTGTGCTGACTATCCCAGATTAATTTGTGTCTTTCTAAATGTAGGTTTATCCTGTCCTTCAGGATTTTTTCCAATAATATTCCCACCACTGAGGTTAGGCTGACTGGCTTGTAATGACTTAGTCTATCCCTTTCTCCCTTCTTAAACAAAGGTACCACATTAGCAGTCCTTCAGTCCTCTGGCACCACACCTGAAGCCAGAGAGGATTGGAAAATGATGGTCGAAGGTAGAATAATGGACAGGATCATTTAACCAATAGAGGTTTCCCTTAAAACAAGGTGCCCAGTTGCATGTCGAGTTCTTTGTCTAAACTTACAGATGAAGGACCTCCCTCAAGGCGTGGTCTTCATAACCATTATGCATGTTTTTTATTTATACATTTTGAATGCCAATCCATCTGGACCATCTTATCTCATCCAGCCTATCCCTCCAAAGCTATAGTGACGGAAATTCGGTATCACCCATTTAGAGGCTGTGACACTGCCTGGTCAGTGATTTTACCACCTGGCAATAATTATCGCCTCCAACTGCGAAATTTAGTTTTACTGCCTGAAGAGAGGTTTGGAGCGGTAAATCAGGCATTACACACCACTCTTGAGACATTAAACGGTGATAATTGAGGCGGTAAAATCCGAGCGGTATTCAGCAATTGTAGCTGCGCAACAGACAAACTGGCACCATCTGGATTCAATTGAGACGGTGATATGACGGGGCACTGCCTCATGCTTATCTTCGTTGACTATGCACTCTTACTGAGAGGGAGAAGATGGCAGAGGCTAGAGCTCGTCAGCATGCTCACCGGTTCTCCGATGCCGCCGTGGATGCACTCTTGGACGGTGTCGAGAGACGACATGAATTGTTGTGGAGCAAGACTGGCAGAGGCCACAGCCACAGACATTCCGCAGCTTGTGGAGGGAAGTTGCGCAGAGGGTGTCTGCGAGAAACATAGTGCCCAGGAGAGCCACCAAATGCAGGAAAAAGTTCAACCACCTGACGTGGTGTGTGAGGGTGAGTACCTTTTACATAAACCTTAGCATGCCATGCTCTGAACTCAATGTCCAGTGTGTGCAGTCTCTCCTCAATCAGTATGTGTTGGACCCCATGCTCTTTGTGGATGAGCACAGATGCAAAATTCGCTTTTCCAGCTTCAGCCACTGCATGCGCAGTTAACCTTCCTGTTCCGTTGTTGAGACCCATCCCTAGTCTTGTTACCTCCTCAGTCTCCAGATGCAATTGGAAGACAGTAGCCTCACCTTAACTGTTAGGTGCTGGCCACCAATTTCCAACATTTCCGGCCTAGTGAGCGCAGCTATTCCAAAGGACCTTAACCTGTGAAGACTCCCATACAGTACCATCTACTCAACTATGTAAGGCACCTCAGACAGACGGATAGAAGCACACTAACTCAGACGTTATGTTTCTTCTTGCAGGGCAAGCGAGCGCATAACCAGCATGAACAGATGCTGACCGGAGGAGGGGACCCTGACTTCAGGCCTTCAGTGCGGTGGAGGAATGCATTTCGGATCTTATGGGTGCACAAGTTGATGCGGTGGTGGCGGGTGACGCTGTGCCTCCTCGGGAAAGTGATGGTATGTTGAGGACCTTTGCATCCTCGACCAGGCCACTTCGCCATGACACCACAATCCTTCTCCATTTTCCATGAGACTGGCATTTCAGAACACCTTTCCCTGTCCTGGCCCCCTCTCCTCCAGGTAACCACTCTTCTCTGGCTTTGTGCTTTCAGATGATGAACCAGAGGCCCAGGAGGCTGTAGGTGAGCCGTCCAGTTCCAGCGACAGTGGAGACGAGGAGGAAACGATGGACACTTCTCTCCCAGTCACTGAGGGGCCAGCGGTCTCCGCAAGCGGGGACACCATCTCAGTCAAGGAGGGCGTGGTTGGGGAGTTGGAGGTGGGTGATGCTCTGGGACCCAGTGGCCTTCAGCAATGCCGGGGGGGGGGGGAGGGGGGGGCGGGGAAACTCAGGGGCCATCTCCCCACAGGGCGAGTGCATGCCTGAGTGATGCTCAGCAGCACCCTGATGAGGACCCAGAGCTGGAGGTTGTCACAAGACAATCATTGTGGATGTACAGTGATTTGTTGGGTGCATTGGCAAGGGTGCCTGAGAGCCTCATACACTTACTGTGAGGGCAGAGGAGCCCACCTCAACATTTGCACTTGCGACTCAGCTGCCCATTGAGCCCATCCTTGGTAGATACCAACGGATGCTGGAAGTCACAAATGATCAAGGGGTCCCAGACATGATGGCGCGGGCTATGGTTGATGTGGCAGTCGCCATTGAGCACAAGGCCGAAGCCACACAAGGCCTGCATTCTGTCATCTTGTCAGTGCTTGATGATATCAATGTGCTCTTTGCTTTGATGCAGATGCAGTCTGCCCTGATGCAGACTCATTCTACTCTGATGCAGAGTCAACTTGATGCCATGCAAGCGCTGACTGCTGCCATCGTGTCTGGGTTCCCAACAGTCCAACGGGGAGCTAATGGTGCCAAAGCTCACCCAGATTGCTCCGGATGCTGAAGCTCTGCCCTGGGAGAGTGGCAACATGTTGGTTGAGGTGGAACATGATGTCCTCTCTCAGTACCACATCATTCCGCCTCCCACCACTGCCATTCCGCCTTTGTACCTGCCACTGTCTGCAACCCATCCAGCCGAGACTGCTGCCGCCCATGCTGAGGTGATGCAGTCCGCAGCCGGGCCTTCCAGGGCCCGAGCTGACCGGAGACATCCTGCTTGGACATCAGTTGTGCCTGCGGCACCGACAGAGAAACATTCACCCAGCTTTGCTGCAGGTACTGAGACTCCATTGAGGAGGAGCAATAGGCGTGGGTCGGGGGAAAAAGGAAGGGGTAGTAAATCACCAACCAATGATAGCATTGTGGCCATATATGTTGATTATTGGAATATTAAGGCGTGCACTTGCCTCTGGGTGATAATGTTTGCTTCTTTATGACACACTCTGCTTGATAATAAAGGTTATTTTGTGAGTTCACATTATTGTGGTGGGATTTATACACACAGAGGGTTGGCAGGTGGGGCACGATGTCTTCAGCACCTTGCCAGGTGAATAGGTTGGCCACTCGGCATGTGTTGCGTCATTTACTGGAATCACTGCGCGATGAGTCTCTGACAAGCAATCCTTGCAACAGCAACAGTCTCAGGCTGCCTCCTCTGTGGTTGATGCCCCTCATCGTCCTCCTGAGGTGCAGCTGCCATCCCTGGTGGCAATGGCTTGCCCCTCATGATGGCCAGGTTGTGCAGCATGCAGCACACAATGGTGAAACGGGACATTCTATCAGTGGTGTACTGAAATGTCACTCCAGAGTGGTCAAGGCAGTGAAAACACCGCTTTAGAACCCTGATATTTTGCTCTATTATAGTCCTGGTTGCAGTGTGTCTTTGGTTGTAGTGCTGCTCGGCAGGGCTGATGGGATTGAGGAGGGGAGTCATCAGCTAGGTGGCTAGACCATACCATTTGTCGCCAATCTGTCAGTCACGCCTTTCATGTGGTGACTGGAACATTCGTGGCACACTGCTCTCCCGCAGGATGAAATCATCATGGCAGCTGCTAGGATAGCGGGCATTCACAATGAGTATCATCTGCCTGTGGTCGCATGGCAACGAGACATTGAGGGAGTGATAGCCATGTAAGATATGAGACTCATGTCCTTGACCACAACAAACCATGTTGGGTTCAGGTATATTGTAAATAAGCTCAACAGTTTTTATTAAGTAGCTTACATTCAGTACAAAAACGTAATACTTATGTTCTTATGTTAACAAAGTGATAGTCGACAGTCGGTTCCTTGAAACCCCGTTGGTTCCCATTGAGTGATGACAGCATGGTTTCTTGCTGTGTTCTGTTGACTGTAGTTCTCTCCAAGTTTTCCTTTGCGTTTGCACTGCCTTCAGGGTTCAATAGCTGCTTCCCTTATACCTTTTTTTCCACACACATGCACACACACAGTGACAGCTTGCCGCTGCCTGGAATTCAACTCTTGCTATTAATTTCTAGCTTTCGACCAACACCTTATCTGATATTTTGCAGAACTTCTATCTAAACAATCTCGTATTATTTAGTTTGGTCTATAGCTTAAGCGATAACAAATGTGTTGTAGACCTCTGTTTTATTTTGTGGCTAATTAATGTTCTGGCCTTGAGCATCCTAGCTCTAACATAACAAAGTTACTTCAGCAGTTACAATGGTTAACATAATATTAGCTCAATTTACCATCATGCTTTGCTTCTCAGCTTTTACCATGGTTAGCTAGGCTTACACGCATTTTAGTTAATTTTATCATCTAATTGTTAAACAAAAACATTATTAAATCACTCTCACAACATGCAGGTAAATTTATCTTACAGCCCTTGCGATTGCGAAACACCTCTCCATTGTGAGAGGGGGCCCGCAATGCCACATGCGTGCAATCAATGGCCCCCCGAACCCTGGGGAAGCCCGCTATCCTGGCGAAGCCACAGGAGCGCTGATCCTGGTTCTCCCTGGACATGCTGAACTTTATGTAGTCCATTTGTCAACAGTCAAAAGCAGCAATGTACTGCAAATTGCGAGATGTTGCATATATCGCCTACTGGAGCCTGGAAGGAGCCAGTAGCATAGAAGTTGAACACTGCTGTCACTTTCACTGGCACTGACAGCGAGGCCCTGGTGCCAATGTCAGCTTCGAGGTCTGTATGCAGGAGGTGGCAGAGCTCCATGACCACCTCCTTGTGGAACCGCAGCCTTCTTATGCTCTGCTCCTCGGACATAGCAAGGTACGAAGAATGTGCACGGTAAATGCTGGGGGGGGGGGTGGGGGCGGGGGGGTAAGGCCTCCTGCCTCGACGTCTCTGGCCTCTCCTCAGGCATGGACCCACATTGATCATATCCCGTCTGTGTAGCCGGTGCCTTCAAAGTCGTCGCCGCAACATGATGAGGTGTGCCAGTACTGCCCCCATTAGTCGCCGCAACATGATGGGGTATGCCAGTACTGCCCCCATTAGTCGCTGCAACATGACGGGGTGTGCCAGCACTGCCCCCATTAGTCGCCGCAACATGATGGGGTGTGCCAGCACTGCCCCCATTAGTCGCCGAAACATGTCGGGGTGTGCCAGCACTGCCCCCATTAGTCGCCGCAACATGTCGGGGTGTGCCAGCACTGCCCCCATTAGTCGCCGCGACATGTCGGGGTGTGCCAGAACTGCCCCCATTAGTCGCCGCAACATGTCGGGGTGTGCCAGCACTGCCCCCATTAGTCGCCGCAACATGATGGGGTGTGCCAGCACTGCCCCCATTAGTCGCCACAACATGACGGGGTGTGCCAGCACTGCCCCCATTAGTCACCGCAACATGTCGGGGTGTGCCAGCACTGCCCCCATTAGTCGCCGCGACATGTCGGGGTGTGCCAGCACTGCCCCCATTAGTTGCCGCAACATGACGGGGTGTGTCAGCACTGCCCCCATTAGTCGCTGCAGCACGACGGGGTGTGCCAGCACTGCCCCCATTAGTCGACACAACATGATGGGGTGTGTCAGCACTGCCCCCATTAGTTGCCGCAACATGTCGGGGTGTGCCAGCACTGCCCCCATTAGTCGCTGCAGCACGACGGGATGTGCCAGCACTGCCCCCATTAGTCGACACAACATGATGGGGTGTGCCAGTACTGCCCCCCATTAGTCGCTGCAGCATGGCGTGATGTGCCAGCACTGCCCCCATTAGTCGACGGAGGTAACAGCGAGATGCTACTCAACAATGGATCCGAAATGGAACCTGTCAATGTGGCCAAAATGGTAGTCGTCAAGGTAAGTACTCAGCAGCCGCAGCTCGCCAACACCTACGCACTCTGCTAGGAGAATACGCAGCACTCACCACGACATTTGTGCGCTGGTTGCCACTCCCGTTATATACCGCCCCGGCATCGTAACCGTGACTTGTGAAAGTAACCACTTTTTGTGGCGAGTTCTCCGCCAGTCAGTAAGTGAGGCACAAAAACTGAAGATCGCATCATCGGCGCTAGCGAGGAGTTGCACATGTACTGACGTCATGATTTCCCTGGCGGTAGTAGGCAAGGCGTTACTTCTTTGCACGGCTGCAAAAACTCAACCAAAGTTTGCAGCAGGCGGTGACCTCACCGAACACGGGTGCTAAGCCGTTTGCGCCGAGGTTCCACCTCTCCGTGGCGCTATCGGCTGGCAGTAACCATCGAATTTTAGCCACATAGTCTCTTTTCTCATCCTGTCTTGTCCTCCCTGGTCTGGAGTCAGTAGCCCATACACACCAAGCTTGGCCTTCACATGCCTTCAATCAGAGGCCTCGTTGTTCGTAACTGGTCATGTTTATGTTCATGAAGCTGGTCATGTACACTAACTATTTCATTTCATTATCAGACTGTTGTATCATGAATTGAATCATTAAATTCTATTCTATTCTTACATACTGGTTAACTTATGCATCTTAGCAAGCAATTCTGTTAAACGAACTCCAATTCCTAACTTAGCAGTACAATATGGTTATTAGTAATAATGGAAGAAACATAGGTTGGGCTTTCATTGGCCAAATTAAAGGCACATTAGACAGAGTCAAAATCCTAAACTTACAAACAACAGGGCAACACAAGGTCGATTTCAGCCTGAAATGTTAACTCTGTTTCTCTCTCCACAGATGCTGCCTGACAAGCTGAGTATTTCCAGCATTTTCTATTTTTAGGCACCCCAAATTTCGAACAAAGTGCAGACTGTGTTTAAAACTGGAAGCTCGCTTTAAACAAAGCTAGCCTCCCATGAACTTGGGCCCCCTGCTGAGAACTCAGCCACTCAGCAGCACTCGCATCAATAATGTTAATTAGCAGGAAGCATGAATGTCGCGTGCTGCCTGCACTATTTTCAACAAGTGCAGATCGGCATCCCTGCGCCTGTTTTCAGGCCTACTTAAAGTTGTAACCCTTTTAATCTTGGCTGGAATTTTGGTTCTGGCCATTTTGCACCATTATTCATGGCAAGGCAGTAAGTATAGTGCCCTAAAAGGTTTGCGCCTCTGACTGGGAAATTCGTCCAAAACACAGTTACATTGATTGGGGGCATTAAACCAAGCATTCCACACCTTTGCTCGGCCGCCCCAAGCGAAACTCATTGCGCAAAAAAAGCAAGGTTAAATACGCATGCGCAGGGGCCCGTAATACATCCTGAGCCCAGCTGAATTATTTAAGGCGCGGCACTATAAGTTTGCACATGCGAAGTGTTGTGTATCTGTAAAGCATGCACTCCCATGTTCCGCCACCAGGGAGCTCATCCCCTGAAGTCCCAAGGGATCCCAGCATCCCTTGGGAGCACTGTATATAAGCTGGTCCCTAAAACCTGTTCCTCACTCTGGAGTGTCTTATTAAAGACTGAGGTCACTGTTACTTTAACCTCCTTGTGTGCAGCCTCATCTGTGTTAGGAATACAATAACTGGCGACGAGAATACGAATCCAACGCAAAGATGCAGCAAACTGTGGACATCCTGGAGAAGTTCTCGGAGGGTGAGGACTGGGAAGCCGATGTCGAATGGCTAGACCAGTACTTTGTAGCCAACGAGCTGGACGGGTAAGGAAGCGCTGCAAAAAGGAGAGCGGTCCTCCTCACAGTCTGCGGGGCACCGACCTACAGTCTCATGAAGAATCTCCTGGCTCCGGTGAAACCCACAGATAAGTCATATGAGGAGCTGTGTACACTGGTTCGGGAGCATCTTAACCCAAGGGAAGGCATGCTGATGGCGAGCTATCGGTTCTATACGTACCAGCGATCTGAAGATCAGGAAGTGGCGAACTATGTCGCCGAGCTAAGGCGACTTGCAGGACAATGTGAGTTTGATGGCTACCTGAAGCAAATGCTCAGAGACTTTTTTGTACTGGGCATTGGCCACGAGACCATCCTACGAAAACTTTTGACTGTAGAGACACCGACCCTCAGTAAGGCCATTGCGATAGCACAGGCGCTTATGTCCACCAGTGATAACACCATACAAATCTCTCAGCACACAAGTGCAAGCAATGTTCATAAATTAACTGGAACTGTGTTTGCGAGCAGAAATGTACAGGGCAGAACCCACGAGTCTGCAACTGACAGCAGGCCTCAGGTGATCCAGATGACTCAGAGTCCCCAACAAAGGATGATAGCAAGGAAATTCACATCTTGTTGGCGTTGTGGAGGCTTCCATTCAGCCTATTCATGCCACTTCAAAGGGTATGTTTGCAAGAGCTGTGGAACAATGAGGCACCTCCAATGAGCTTGCAAATGAGCTGCAAGCTCTGCAAAACATGCGAACCACCACATGGCAGAGGAAAATCGGTCTATGGTGAATCAAAGCAATTTCGAGCCTGAGAGAGAGGAGGCAGATGTTGAAGTACACGAGGTGCACACGTTTTCGATGAAATGTCCACCTATAATGCTAAACATTAAAATTGAATGGCTTACCCGTAGCCATGGAACTGGACGCTGGCGCAAGCCAATCCATCATGAGTAAAAAGATGTTTGAGAGACTGTGGTGCAACAAGGCATTCAGACAAGCCCTGAGGCCCATCCACATGAAACTGAGAACATATAGCAAAGAGCTTATCACTGTCCTGGGCAGCGCCATGGTCAAGGTCACCTACGAGGGCATGGTGCACGAACTGCCACTCTGGATTGTCCCGGGCGATGGCCCCACACTGCTTGGAAGGAGCTGGCTGGGCAAAATCCGCTGGAACTGGGATGACATCCGAGCGCTATCACATGTCGAAGAGGCCTCATGTACCCAGGTTCTTAACAAATTTCCTTCCCTTTTTGAGCCAAGTATTGGAAACTTTTCCGGGGCAAAGATGCAGATCCACTTGGTCCCAGCGGCACGACACATTCACCACAAGGCGCGAGCGGTACCTCACATGATGAGGGAGAGAGTGGAAATCGAGCTGGACAGGCTGCAAAGCAAGAGCATCATCTCCCCAGTGGAATTCAGCGAGTGGGCCAGCCCGGTTGTTCCAGTACTCAAAAGTGATGGCACGGTCAGGATTTGCGGCGATTATAAAGTAACTATTAATCATTTCTCGCTACAGGACCAATACCAGCTACCTAAGGCAGGCGAACTATTTGCGACACTGGCAGGAGGCAAGACATTCACCAAGCTCGACCTGACTTCGGCCTACATGACGCAGGAGCTGGAGGAGTCTTTGAAGGGTCTCACCTGCATCAACACGCACAAGGGACTGTTCATCTGCAACAGATGCCCATTTGGAATTCGATCGGCTGCAGCGATCTTCCAGAGAAACATGGAGAGCCTACTCAAGTCGGTACCACACATGGTGGTCTTTCAGGACGACATATTGGTCATGGGACGGGACATGGCCAAGCACCTACAAAACCTGGAGGAGGTTCTCTAGTGACTGGATCACGTAGGGCTGCGGCTGAAGAGGTCGAAATGCGTCTTCATGGCAACAGAAGTGGAGTTTTTGGGGAGAAAGATCGCGGCGGACGGCATTCGGCCCACAGACGTCAAGAAAGCGGCTATCAGGAACGCGCCCAGGCCACAGAACGTCACGGAGCTGCGGTCATTCCTGGGACTCCTCAACTATTTTGGTAACTTCCTACTGGGGTTAAGCACCCTTTTAGGGCCCCTACATGTGTTATTGCGCAAAGGTGAGAACTGGATATGGGGAAAAAAAACAAGTAATTGCTTTTGAGAAAGCCAGAAACATTTTATGCTCCAACAAGCTGCTTGTATTGTATAATCCGTGTAAAAGACTTGTGCTAGCATGTGACGCGTCATCGTATGGAGTCGGGTGTGTATTACAACAAGCTAACATTGCGGGGAAGTTGCAACCTGTCGCCTCTGCTTCCAGAAGCTTGTCTACGGCCGAGAGGGCCTACAGCATGATTGAGAAAGAGGCATTAGCGTGTGTGTTCGGGGTAAAGAAAATGCATCAGTACCTGTTTGGCCTCAAATTTGAGCTGGAAACCGATCACAAGCCCCTCACATCTCTGTTCGCTGAAAACAAGGGGATAAATACTAATGCCTCAGCCCGCATACAAAGGTGGGCACTCGCGCTATCAGCGTATAACTACACCATCTACCACAGGCCAGGCACCGAGAACTGTGCGGATGCTCTCAGTCGGCTACCATTGCCCACCACGGGGGTGGAAATGGCACAGCCTGCAAACTTGTTGATGGTGGCACAGCCCGCAGACTTGTTGATGGTCATGGAAGCGTTTGAAACTGACAAATCACCTGTCACGACCCGCCAGATTAGGACTTGGACCAGCCAAGATCATCTGTTGTCCCTAGTAAAAAACTGTGTACTGCATGGAAGCTGGGCCAGCATCCCCATTGAAATGCATGAGCTAATCAAGCCGTTCCAGTGGCGAAAGGATGAGCTGTCCATTCAGGCAGACTGCCTGTTGTGGATTAACCGCGTAGTGCTACCAAAAAAGGGCAGGGAGACATTCATCTCGGATCTCCACAGCACACACCGGCTATAGTAATGATGAAAGTGACAGCCAGATCCCACGTGTGGTGGCCCGGTATCGATTCTGACTTAGAGTCCTGTGTACGGCAATGCAGTGGGTGTGCTCAGTTGAGCAACGCACCCAGAGAGGCACCACTAAGTTTGTGGTCCTGGTCCTCCAGACTATGGTCGAGGATCCATGTCGACTATGCGGGCCCGTTTCTCGGTAAAATGTTCCTGGTGGTGGTGGATGCTTTTTCAAAATGGATTGAATGTGAACTAATGTCGGGAAGCACCGCCACCATTGAAAGCCTGAGGGCCATGTTTGCCATCCACAGCCTGCCTGACATACTGGTCAGTGACAACGGGCCATGGTTCACTAGTGTCGAATTTAAAGAATTCATGACCCGCAATGGGATCAAACATGTCACCTCGGCCCCGTTTAAACCACCCTCCAATGGGCAGGCAGAGAGGGCAGTACAAACCATTAAACAGAGCCTTAAATGAGTCACAGAAGGCTCACTCCAAACTCGCCTGTCCCGAGTACTGCTCAGTTACCGCACGAGACCCCACTCGTTGACAGGGGTGCCCCCAGCTGAGCTACTCATGAAAAAGACACTTAAAAACAGACTCTCGCTGGTTTACCCCAACCTGCATGATTAGATAGATAGCAGGCGGCAGCAACAAAATGTAAACGATGGTCGCGCCACTGTGTCACGGGAAATTGATCTTAATGATCCTGTGTATGTGTTTAACTATGGACATGGTCCCAAGTGGATTGCGAGCACGGTGATAGCTAAAGAAGGGAATAGGTGTTTGTAGTCAAACTAGACAATGGACAAATTTGCAGAAAGCACCTGGACCAAATGAGACTGCGGTTCACAGACTGCCCTGAACAACCCACAGCAGACACCACCTTTTTTGAGCCCACAACACACACCCAAAGAATCAACGACACCACGCCGGACCAGGAAATTGAACCCCATCACACCCGACAGCCCAGCAAGGCCAGGCTCACCTAGCAGTCCTGCAGGACCAACAACACGCCAGCCCAGCGAGGGCACAGCCAACACACCAGACTAGACATTTGTACCGAGGCGGTCCACCAGGGAAAGAAAGGCTCCTGATCTCCTCACCTTGTAAATAGTTTTCACTTTGACTTTGTGGGGTGGGGGGGGAGTGATGTTGTGTACCTGTAAAGCATGCACTCCCATGTTCCGCCACCAGGGAGCTCATCCCCTGAAGTCCCAAGGGATCCCAGCATCCCTTGAGAGCACTGTATATAAGCCGGCCCCTAAGGCCTGTTCCTGACTCTGGAATGTCTTATTAAACACTGAGGCCACTGTTACTTTAACCTCCCTGTGTGCAGCCTCATCTGTGTTAGGAACACAATACGTAGTTCCACCTGTGCATTTTGAGCAGTGCGGGAAAATGGAGGAGCAGGAAGGACGCCAAAGAGCACACCGCTTCTCAGCCACGACCGCTGAAGCACTGTTACAGGCTAAGGAGAGGAGCTGGCCTGCCTTGCATGTTGCTGGAGGAAGGAAGCCCGTGCCAAGAGTTTTTCAGAGGCCATGGAGGAAGGTGACACAGGAGGTCTCTGCTAGAGACATGGTGCCACGAACTGTCACCCAATGTTGCAAGAAGTTTAACGACCTCACGAGGGTCATCAGAGCGAGTACCCTTTACATTAATGCACCCCTGCCATGGTTGCAACATCACTGTCTCACACGATGTAAAATCTTTGAGGAAGCTGCCCCTTCTCTATGTTTTCCAGGCCAAAGTGTGGGTTGGTGAAGCCACCTGAAAGCTGGAGGCTCACTTCACCAGCCATGTCCTGCACATTCAGGTGTTGCAGACCCTCTTGTCCCTTATTCATTCTCACCCCTCCTCGCATTAGCTTTTGACTCTTGATCTGTGCTTGTGAAAGTTATCCTGAGCCGCAATCCTAGGTGGCTCTCACCTCTTCCCACCCTTCTCACCTACTCTGTGTGTAGCCACGCAGATTATAATGCACATCTTACAGTTCCAGACAGTAGCAGCTAATCTATTATGGAAGGCACATGTGCCATACGATGAGCTGCACACTCACTCACACCTTCTTCTTGTTATTATTGTAGGAAAAATTGGCTAATAATCACCGGGAGCAGCAATGGACCGGAGGTGGAGAGCCTGATCTGCAGGATCTCACTGAGGTGGATCAGCGAGTGTCAGCCCTCATGGGCACGTCAATAAAGAAAATGTAATGTTTGTGTGCCAGTTTATATATGCCTGACTATTTTGTTGTCCAATTATTTTTCTGGCTGGCAGCAAGGCAGAGCCCCTCATGGATAGTGACGGTATGTGAATGGCATTTGTGATTTATATGAGTTCTTTGACCCCTGATAGCAAGTGGCTTACCTCCTTTACATAAGTTGTCCAATGCCACCTTCCTCTTATCTCCCTGCCCCCTCCCCATGTCTGCAAACCACATGTCTGTTGCTTTGTGCTTACAGATGACCAGCCAGAAGCACAGCAGCCTATTCCCCTGAACCATCAACATCGGCATTCTTGATGTCTATCACTCGGCCAGTAATGTTTCCACAGTTCTCCTTTGTCAGTGGTCTTGGGCACAGTGTCCTCCAGGCATTTGGGCTACAGCCATCAGGCTCTTCAGGTAATGCTGCGACATTCAGGAGGAATATGTGACCATTAGGGCTGCTGACCAAGGGCCGTGCGGCTCTTTTTCGGCCGGCGTGGACATGATGGGCCGAAATGGCCTCCTTTTGTGCTGTAAATTTCTATGTTTCCATGACAAGGGAGGGGATGACAGTGTGTTCACCGAACGGGAGATGCTATCAGTCCCACCGAGTGGGGACACCACATCGATGGAGGAACCTGAATTTGAGGGATTTGAGGAGCCTGAAGCTCTTGGCCCCAGTGGCTTACAGCAACGCCCAGCGGGAGGGTAAGGTCAGAGGCCAGCTCCCCGGAGGGTGAGTCGGCCCAGGAGTCCCACAAGTGTGGTGGAGACCGCCTTAAACATTACCCGTCCAACGAGCCCAGCCTTGCCTGCTCAGAGAGGGACATGGGCTCGACGAGCGA
Source organism: Pristiophorus japonicus (assembly GCF_044704955.1). Taxonomy (NCBI): domain Eukaryota; kingdom Metazoa; phylum Chordata; class Chondrichthyes; family Pristiophoridae; genus Pristiophorus; species Pristiophorus japonicus. The sequence goes on from NC_091985.1 coordinate 73,623,464, forward strand.
TAGTGGAGTCCCAGAGGGGATGGCATATACCATGGTTGACGTGGCAGCAGCAATCGCGTCACAGGCCCAAGCCACGCAAGAATCAGTGATGCTATCAGGGATTGCTGGCATGAACTCGCAGACTGCTGCGTTTCAGATTCAGTGTGCTATGAGTCAGTCTCAGTGTGATGCCATGCAATCACTGACTACTACCATCCTCTCTATGTTCCCCACAGTCGGACAGGGAAGTGACGGTGCCGAAACAGACCAGCAAATTTTGCTCATACATCGTGCTCCAGATGCTGGTGCTCTTCCCCATGTGAGTGGCAGTGAGCCCCTGGAAATGGAAGGTGCTGTCCTTCCTCAAAATGACAGCATTCCAGCTCCTACCACTGCCACTCTGTCTTTGCACCTGCCGTGGTCTACACCCGAGCCATCACAGACTGCTGCCGCTGATGCTGAGGCGATGGAGTCTGCAGTCCAGCCTTCCAGGCCCAGAGCTGGTACAGGGTGTCCTACCAACTTTCTGTACTGTCTGCCCCACACAGACAGCAACACTCAAGCAGCCTTGCTGTAGGCATTGAGGCCACATTGAGGAGGAGCACTAGGCGTGGGAGGGGAGTAAAGGTGAGGGGTGGGAAATGTCAGGCTAAGTCTGACACCATGGACAGAGGTACTCATCATGTAAATAATGGATGTAAATATGTCATTGCATTGTTTCTTGCAACCTATTGGTTCGAATGTGTGTCTGGAGTAAAAATAAAATGGGGAAGGTGGCTCAACCGTGGCTAACAAGGGAACATAGGGATAGTGTTAAATCCAAGGAAGAGGCATATAAATTGGCCAGAAAAAGCAGCAAACCTGAGGACTAGGAGAAATTTAGAATTGAGCAGAGGAAGACGAATGGTTTAATTAGGAGGGAGAAAATAGAGTATGCGAGGAAGCTTGTTGGGAACATAAAAACTGACTGCAAAAGCTTCTATAGATATGTGCAGAGAAAAAGATTAGTGAAGACAAACGTAGGTCCCTTGCAGTCAGAATCAGATGAATTTATAATGGGGAACAAAGAAATGGCAGACCAATTGAACAAATACTTTGGTTCTGTCTTCATGAAGGAAGACATAGATAACCTTCTGGAAATACTAGGGGACCGAGAGTCTATCGAGAAGGAGGAACTGAAGGAAATCCTTATTAGTCAGGAAATTGTGTTAGGGAAATTGATGGACTTGAAGGCTGATAAATCCCCAGGGCCTGATAGTCAGCATCCCAAAGTACTTAAGGAAGTGGCCCTAGAAATAGTGGATGCATTGCTTGACAAATCTTCTAGAATTTTTTGAGGATGTAACCAGTAGAATGGACAAGGGAGAACCAGTGGATGTGGTGTATTTGGACTTTCAAAAGGCTTTTGACAAGGTCCCACACAAGAGATTGGTGTGCAAAATTAAAGCACGTGGGATTGGGTGTAATGTATTGACATGGATAGAGAACTGGTTGTCAGACAGGAAGCAGAGAGTCGGGATAAGCGGGTCCTTTTCAGAATGGCAGGCAGTGACTAGTGGGGTGCCGCAGGACTCAGTGCTGGGACCTCAGCTCTTTACAATATACATTAACGATTTAGATGAAGGAATTGAGTGTAATATCTCCAACTTTGCAGATGACACTAAACTGGGTGGCGGTGTGAGCTGTGAGGAGGATGCTAAGAGGCTGCAGGGTGACTTGGACAAGTTAGGTGAGTGGGCAAATGCATGGCAGATGCAGTATAATGTGGATAAATGTGAGGTTGTCTACTTTGGTGGCAAAAACATGAAGGCAAAATATTATCTGAATGGCGGCACATTAGGAAAAGGGGAGGTGCAACAAGACCTGGATGTCATGGTACATCAGTCATTGAAAGTTGGCATGCAGGTTCAGCAGGTGGTGAAGAAGGCAAATGGCATGTTGGCCTTCATAGCTTGGGGATTTGAGTATAGGAGCAGGGAGGTCTTACTGCAGTTGTACAGGACCTTGGTGAGGCCTCACCTGGAATATTATGTTTAGTTTTGGTCTCCTAATCTGAGGAAGGACGTTCTTGCTATTGAGGGAGTGCAGCGAAGGTTCACCAGACTGATTCCCAGGATGGCAGGACTGACATATGAGGAGAGACTGGATCAACAGGACCTGTATTCACTGGAGTTTAAAAGAATGAGAGGGGATCTCATAGAAACAAATAAAATACTGACGAGACTGGACAGGTTAGATGCAGGAAGAATGTTCCCGATGTTGGGGAAGTCCAGAACCAGGGGTCACAGTCTAAGGATAAGGGGTAAGCCATTTAGGACCGAGATGAGGAGAAACATCTTCATTCAGAGAGTTGTTAACCTGTGGAATTCTCCACCGCAGAAAGTTCTTGATGCCAGTTCGTTGGATATATTCAAGAGGGAGTTAGATATGGCCCTTACGGCTAGAGGGATCAAGGGGTATGGAGAGAAAGCAGGAAATGGGTACTGAGGTGAATGATCAGCCATGATCTTATTGAATGGTGGTGCAGGCTCGAAGGGCCGAATGGCCTACTTCTGCACCTATTTTCTATGTTTTTATATTTCTATGTGCCAAAGATGCCACATGGATGCTGTTGTGGGATGACTCATGGAACTTCCCTTTGTCCATACATTATTTCATTGTGGTTGATGGTGTTTCTACGGGACATTGTGTTGTTTTATTATTTGATGGGGAGGTCTTTGGTTGTGGATTTACGGCCACCACTTTGGTGTTGTGAATAAAATGTTACTTTCATTGTTTTGCTTTGGTGGTTTGAGTATCTTTATGGACTTTAACAGAGATGTGGCATTATGGTGTCACATAGCATGGTTAATATTAGCTACAAAACTCGTTTTCCTCCATTCAAGAGACCCGATGCATTATGAGACGATGATGTGTGGCTCTTGCACCGGCAGCATTGCCACACTGCCTCAACCGTGGATGGTGCTCCTCCTAGTGTGGCTGGCCATTTGGGGCCTCGTCAGGCTCCTTATCCTCGCTCACCTCCTCCCGATGTGAGGCTGCAGGTCTGCCTGTGGGAGATGGCATATCTCTCTCAGCACTTCCTGTAGGAAGCGCATCCTTCTCACACACTGCTACTCAGAGAGGTGAAGGTATGAGCGTTGCTTCCTGTAACCTCGTGAGGGGTGAGAGCTTCTGTACAGACATCCGTGGCCTCTCCTCACTCGTGGCTCTGCATGGCCAACAGCCCTTCCATCTTCACGCTGCCTAACCACGGCTTGGATTATGCTATGATGGCGAACTAGTAATGCACCCGTTAAATTATTTCATTCAAGCTGTAAAGGCCCCATAATGGCAGATCAGTGCTCTCATGTAATGTCAGAGATTGACGCAGCATCCTAAGTGAAAACATTCCGCTCAATGTGCCCTCCTATTTATTCTCCTCCTCCCTTCCTTTCTGGACGCTGCAAATAGCGGCAATCAACCGTGGGACCGCCTGGTTTTCCGGCCATGATTTGAGGCGGATGCTAAATGACGCGGGTTTCCACCTAATATTGCGACCAGCGCGCTAGCGTGATGTTGCTCGACTGACGTCATGATCTGAATGAAACTACAGAGCGATGCGGTAGCATTTTACCCCACCGCAAAACCGGCACCAAATTTCCCGGCGGGGCGCTGGAAGCTAGCCGCCCAGGCCATAAACATTTCGAGACGCTAACAGAGGCACAATGCAACCGAAAATCCAGCACAAGGAATTATTTCCTGTGTTGTTGTGGAATATCTTGTTCTTGCTATATCAAGTGTTCATTTGGACCAGTTCTGGGACAGGAGGGAACTGTTCAAGGTGGACACGTTGTGCTTCAACAGAGCAAGGTCAAATGTCCTCATGGGAAGTTTAACCAATGATGTGGTTCAAACTAATTTAGCAGGAGGATGGGCACAGGATGAACCATTAAAAAGGAGAAACAAGTGCACAGAGAACTGGAAGAGGCAAATAGCATTAGAGTAAAGAATAGTTCAGAAATAGGAGGGATTAGAAAGGGGGAAATGCAAAGCAGTCTAAGATGGCTTTGAAGCGCATGTTTAAAACAATGTTCAAATGAGGATGAATTGAACTGTGCACTGAGGTAAACATAAAATATGATTTATTGCTATTTTTACTAAATGCATGTCGCATGGTAATTAAGGTTGGTGAGCTGCAGGCACAGTTCACCACATGGGACTATGATATGACAGACCTAACTCAAAGAAGGGGAAGATTTGGAACTTAATATTCCTGGCTACAAGATATTCAGGAAAGATAGGTGTTGTGGTAAAAGGAAGATTTCTCTCCCTTTGGGCGGACTACCTCGCCCTTCGCCCTCCGTATAATGACCACGGAATCAAACAAACGAAACCTTAGGTTCAACCGGCTTTATTTCGAGCAAATTGTGGAACCTTCAAAATACAAGAGGTTTCAAGTATAATTTATACAGGTTTTGGAGAGGAGCTATCCTCCTACAAAATCATCGATAGGTCTATTGCTATCAGCGGAGTTACATTGATTTGTCGTCTCTTATCAGACTGGCTCTGAGTGGTACATGCAATTGCCCATCTCCCATCATATGTTAATTGTGTTTGTTCTGTGATTTGCTCTTTGCCATAGTCTATATGACACCTGAAGTAACTGTTCCAAAATACTAGCTTTTTATCTCTTCGTCAGAGACTTCAAATCAAAATTGTAACTGCTGACTTCTGCTGTTTTGTTATGTATTACGAAGATTAAGGATTTATTAACCATACAGTTTTAATTTGTTATACGTGTGCTATACCTACATAAGCAAGTGTTACATACAATAGGCAATTATAATCCACACCATCACCGATTCCTCAGACCCTCCTAATACTGATTAGTTCACTACCTTCAGCATTGTGTTTTGATCGCCTACCTGCTGTTTGCCTGCTACAACTGTATATCCCTTACAATAGGGAAGGGAAAAAAGGAGGCGGTGGCAGTATTGATCAAATAAATTATTATAGCAGGAAAGGGATGCTGTAGTTGCGATTTCATTGACAGAATCTATTTAATTAGAATTAAGGAATAATAAAGGAGCTATTACGCTGCTGGGCATATATTATAGGCCATCAAATAGTAGGAAGGAGATAGAGGAGCAAATTTGCAGGCATATTACAGAAATATGGACGAACTACAGAGGAGCTATAATGGGGGACTTCTATTATCCTAATACGACTGGAATAGTAACAGTGTAAAGGGTACAGAGGGGAGGAATTCCTCAAGTGTGTATGAGAACTTTCTTGATCAGTGTTTTTCCAGTCCAACGAGAAAGGAAACAGTGCTGTATTTAGAAGTGGGACAAGTGGAGCATGCTTCAGTGGGAGAGCATTTGGGGAACAGTGATCATAATATCATCAGGTTTAGAATAGTTATGGAAACAGACAAGGTACAATCAAGCATAAAAATACTTAACTGAAGGAGGGCTAACTTCAGTAAGTTGAAAAAGGATCTGGCCCAGGTGGATTGGAGTCAAAAATTGGTAGGCAAGTCAGTAATTGATCAATGGGAGATCTTCAGAGAGGAGATGGTGTGTGTAAAGTACACACATTCCCATGAGGGGGAAAGAAAGAGCATTCAAAGCTAGAGTTTCCTGGATGACTAAAGATATAGAAGTTAAAATGAAACAGAAAAAGGGGGATTATGAAACATGTAACTTTCATAATATGGTAGAAAACTAAGCTGAATATAGAAAGTACAGAGGAGATCTTAAAAAGGGAGCAAAAGTGGCAAAGAGAGAGTATGAGAATAGATTAGCGGCTAACATAAAAGGGAACCCAAAAGTCTTTTATAAACACAAAAAGGTAAAAGAGTAGTCAAAGAAAATATAGGGCCGATTAGGAACCAAAAAGGAGCTATTCTTATGGAGGCAGAGAGCAATGCTGAGGTAGTAAATGAGGACTTTGCATCAGTCTTCACTAGAGAAGAGAATGCTGTCAATGTAGCTGTAAAGGAGAAGACAGTGGTGACATTGGATAGGAGGAAAATAAATAAAGAGGAGGTACTTAAAAGGAAGGCAGTCCTCAAAGTAGAAAAGTCACTCGGTCCAGATGACCTGCATCCTCGGTTACCGAGGGAAGCAAGGAAATTGCAGAGGCTCTGGCCATAATCTTCCAATCCTTCTTGGATATGGGGGTGGTGCCAGAGGATTGTAGGATTGCAAATGTTTACACCCCTGTTTAAAAAAGGGGAGAGGAATAAACCCTGCAACTACAGGCCAGTCAGCTTAACATTGGCGGTGGGGAAAATTTTAGAGACAATAATCTGGAACAAAATTAGTTGGCGTTTGGAAAAGTATGGGCTAATAAATGAAAATCAGCACAAATTTGTTGAAGGCATATCATATTTGACTAACTTGATTGAGCTTTCTGATGATGTAACGGAGAGGATTGGTGAGGGTTGTAGTGTCTCTGCACTGTATTATAAAGTCACACGAGGCATATACTGCAGACAAGGTCACTCATGACCTGCACCTTTATTCCCAGGACCAAGGAGTGCTGAGCCTGCATGGAACCTCCCTTTAAGTACTTGGCTGACCAGGTAAGGAGTGTCTCCCACAAGTTCACCCCCTGTGGTCAAGTTGTGTATTTTACAGTTGTATACAGTGTACAGTGTTGTTACATATTGGTTACAGTTATGTGAAGGTTACAAACATGACATCACCTCCTGCCCAATGTCTTTGGGTCAAAGATAGAGTCTTTCAGGCGGTCGTCGCTCTCTCGTGGAGCGCTGCAGTTGTGGCTCTGATTGTTGAGCCGTGGCATGTGTCTGTGGCCTGAGTTGGTTCCGGCCTGTCCGGGCTGGCCGCAGGGACTGTGCATGCTGTTGAATGTCCTTGTTGCTCGTTCACTGGCAGTGGTGTGGTTGACATCCCATGGTCTATTTCAGGTTCCTCAGTGTCCATGCTAAACCTTTTCTTTACCTGGTCCAGAAGTTTACGGCATATCTGCCCATTGTTTAGTCTGACCACTATGACCCTATTCCCCTCTTTGCCTATTACAGCGCCTTCAAGCCACTTGGGTCCCAATGCGTGATTGAGAACAAATATAGGGTCATTGATTTCTATGCATCTCCCCACTGAGTTGCGATCATGGCACTCGATTTGGGACTGGCGCTTGCCCTCAACAATGTCCAACAGAGCAGGATGAAGGAGGGACAGCTGCGTTTTAAGCGTGCGTTTCATGAGTAGTTCCGCGGGCGGGACTCCCGTGAGCGAATGCAGGCGGGACCTATAGGCCAGCAGGAGGCGCGATAGGCGGTACTGAAGAGAGGGTCCTTGAATCCGGAGCATGCCCTGTTTTATGATTTGAACCGCACATTCCGCCTGGTCATTGGAAGCCGGCTTGAACGGCGCTGTCCTGACATGTTTGATACCATTACCCAACATAAACTCCTGGAATTCATAGCTAGTAAAGCACGGGACATTGTCGCTAACTAGAATGTCTGGCAAGCCATGGGTCACAAATACCGTGCACAGACTCTCCACAGTGGTGGATGTCGTGCACAAATTCAATATGATGCACTCGATCCATTTCGAGTATGCATCGAAAACAATCAGGAACATTTTTCCCATAAACGGGCCCGCGTAGTCTACATGAATGCGTGACCATGGCTTGGTGGGCCAGGGCCACGGGCTGAGGGGGGCCACCCTTGGGGCATTTCCCAGCTGAGCACATGTCGTGCACCTGCGAACACAGTGTTCCAGGTCTGAGTCAATTCCCGGCCACCATACATGTGACCGGGCAATGGCCTTCATTAGCACGATACCTGGGTGCTCGCTGTGGAGTTCCCTGATGAAAGCTTCCCTTCCTTTCTGGGACATGACTACCCCCGGCTGCCCCATAGTAGGCAGTCGGTTTGGATGGAGAGCTCATCCACCTGTCTGTGAAATGGTCTGATCTCCTCGGGGCACGCTCTGTGTGCGGGCGCCCAATCCCCAGTTAGGACACATTTCTTTATCAGCGACGGGAGAGGATCTCTGTTGATCCAGATTTTAATCTGGCGGGCTGTGATGGGGGAGCCTGCAGTGTCAAAAGCCTCAACGGCCATGACCATCTCCATGCTTTGCTCCGACGCCCCCTCAGTGGTCACCAGTGGGAGCCTGCTGAGTGCATCAGCGCAATTTTCAGTGCCTGGCCGGTGCTGTATGGTGTAATCATATGCAGCCAGCGTGAGAGCCCATCGCTGTATGCGAGCTGACGCATTAGCATTGACAGTCATGCTGTCGGACAACAGGGATGTTAATAACTTGTGGTCCGTTTCTAACTCGAACCTTCTGCCAAAAAGGTACTGGTGCATTTTTTTTTACCCCATAGACACATGCGAGTGCTTCCTTTTCAACCATCTGGTGCAAAAATAAAAAAGGGAAGGTGGCTCAACCGTGGCTATCAAGGGAAATCAGGGTTAGTATTAAAGCCAAGGAAGTGGCATACAAATTGGCCAAAAATAGCAGCGAACCCGGGGACTGGGAGAAATTTAGTACTCGGCAGAGGAGGACAAAGGGTTTGATTAGGGCAGGGAAAATAGAATACGAGAGGAAGCTTGCAGGGAACATTAAGATGGACTGCAAAAGCTTCTATAGATATGTAAAGAGAAAAAGGTTAGTAAAGACAAACGTAGGTCCCCTGCAGTCAGAATCAGGGGAAGTCATAACGAGGAACAAAGAAATGGCAGACCCATTGAACAAGTACTTTGGTTCGGCATTCAATAAGGAGGACACAAACAACCTTCCGGATATAGAAGGGGTCAGAGGGTCGAGTAAGAAGGAGGAACTGAGGGAAATTCTTATTAGTCGGGAAATTGTGTTGGGAAAATTGATGGGATTGAAGGCTGATAAATCCCCAGGGCCTGATGGACTGCATCCCAGAGTACTTAAGGAGGTGGCCTTGGAAATAGTGGATGCATTGACAGTCATTTTCCAACATTCCATAGACTCTGGATCGGTTCCTATGGAGTGGAGGGTAGCCAATGTAACACCACTTTTTAAAAAAGGAGGGAGAGAGAAAACAGAGAATTATAGACCGGTCAGCCTGATATCAGTAATGGGTAAAATGATGGAATCAATTATTAAGGATGTCATAGCAGCGCATTTGGAAAGAGATGACATGATAGGTCCAAGTCAGCATGGATTTGTGAAAGGGAAATCATGCTTGATAAATCTTCTGGAATTTTTTGAGGATGTTTCCAGTAGAGTGGACAAGGGAGAACCAGTTGATGTGGTGTATTTGGACTTTCAGAAGGCTTTCGACAAGGTCTCACACAAGAGATTAATGTGCAAAGTTAAAGCACATGGGATTGGGGGTAGTGTGCTGACATGGATTGAGAACTGGTTGTCAGACAGGAAGCAAAGAGTAGGAGTAAATGGGTACTTTTCAGAATGGCAGGCAGTGACTAGTGGGGTATCGCAAGGTTCTGTGCTGGGGCCCCAGATGTTTACACTGTACATTAATGATTTAGATGAGGGGATTAAATGTCGGGACTTCGGTAAGAGGCCTATAAAAGGCACAGCAGGGAGTCCGGGGCCCAGCGTCGAGGAGGTGCATGGAGAGGCAGTCGGGACTTCGGTGAGAGGCCTATAAAAGGCACAGCAGGGAGTCTGGGGCCCAGCGTCGAGGAGGTGCAAGGAGAGACCTAGCTTGTGCAGCTACAGGGAGAAGGCAAAAAAGAAGTAGAAAGAAATAGAAAGGTGACGTCACAGCCAAGAGGTAAGTGATTGGCTGGTGATTGGTGAGTAGTTTTTCTTTTTTCTCTTCTATAACAGCGAGTAAACTTTAGCATTGTTGTTGCCAATTTAAGTGTATCTAAGGGTTAAATCATGGCAGGAGAGCTCGGTCACGTGATATGCTCCTCCTGTACCATATGGGAACTCAGGGACACTTCCGGTGTCCCTGACGACTACGTGTGTGGGAAGTGTTTCCGCCTCCAACTCCTGACGGTCCGCGCTGCGGAATTGGAGCTGAGAGTGGATTCACTCTGGAGCATCCACGGTGCTGAGAATGACGTGAGTAGCACGTGTAGCAAGTTGGTCTTACCGCAGGTGAAGGGTCCACAGCCAGCTAGGGAATGGAAGACCAGCAGGAAGAGCATTGCAAGGAAGGTAGTGCAGGGGTCTCCTGCGGTCATCCCCCTGCAAAACAGATACACCGCTTTGAGTACTGTTGAGTGGGATGACTCATCAAGGGAGGGCAGCAGCAGCCAAGTTCATGGCACCGTGGCTGGCTCTGCTGCACAGGCGGGCAGGAAAAAGAGTGGGAGAGCGATAGTAACAGGGGATTCAATCGTAAGGGGAATAGATAGGTGTTTCTGCGGCCGCACCCAAGACTCCAGGATGGTATGTTGCCTCCCTGGTGCAAGGGTCAAGGATGTCTCGGAGCAGGTGCAGGACATTCTGAAAAGGGAGGGTGAACAGCCAGTTGTCATGGTGCACATTGGTACCAACGATATAGGTAAAAAAAGGGATGAAGCCCTACGAGACGAATTTAAGGAGCCAGGAGCTAAATTAAAACGTAGGACCTCAAAAGTAGTAATCTCAGAATTGCTACCAGTGCCACGAGTGAGTCAGAGTAGGAATCGCAGGATAGCTCAGATGAATACGTGGCTTGAGCAGTGGTGCAGCAGGGAGGGATTCAAATTCCTGGAGCATTGGAACCGGTTCTGGGGGAGGTGGGACCAGTACAAATTGGACGGTCTGCACCTGGGCAGGACCGGAACCAATGTCCGAGGGGGAGTCTTTGCTAGTGCCGTTAGGGAGGAGTTAAACTAATATGGCAGGGGGATGGGAACCAATGCAGGGAGACAGAGGGAAACAAAATGGAGACAAAAGCAAAAGACAGAAAGGAGTTGAGTAAAAGTGGAGGGCAGAGAACCCCAAGGCAAAAAACAAAAAGGGCCACTGCACAGCAAAATTCTAAAGGGTCAAAGTGTAATAAAAAGGCAAGCATGAAAGCTCGGTGCCTCAATGCAAGGAGTATTCGGAACCCAGGAGAGGGCTCTGAGCTAGTTAGAGTGAGTGAGAACTCAGATGAACAGGACCCCAAGAAAGAATGCAAAAGGCAGGAGGCAACAGAGCAGAGTAGCACTGGGGTAAGTGTAAACCACAAGGTGACAGGAAGGGACAATATGTATGAATATAAAGGGGCTGCAGAAGGGGTCAAAACTAAAAATCATGGTTTAAAAACTAGTATTAAAACACTCTACCTAAACGCATGCAGCATTCGAAATAAAGTAAATGAGTTGACGGCACAAATCATTACAAATGGGTATGATTTGGTGGCCATTACAGAAACGTGGTTGCAGGGGGGCCAAGACTGGGAATTAAACATATAGGGGTATCTGACAATTCGGTGGGGCGGGCAATAATCAAGGGAATAATGGAGGCATGTGAAAAAGGAACGGCAGTAATCATGGGGGATTTTAACCTACATATCGATTGGTCAAATCAAATCGCACGGGGTAGCCTTGAGGAGGAATTCATAGAATGCATACGGGATTGTTTCTTAGAACAGTATGTTACAGAACCTACAGTGGGGGAAACTATCTAAGATCTGGTCCTGTGTTATGAGACAGGAATAATAAACGATCTCCTAGTAAAAGATCCTCTCAGAATGAGCGATCACAGTATGGTTGAATTTGTAATACAGATTGAAGGTGAGGAAGTAGTGTCTCAAACGAGCATACTATGCTTAAATAAAGGGGACTACAGTGGGATGAGGGCAGAGTTGGCTAAAGTAGACTGGGAACATAGACTAAACGGTGGCACAATTGAAACAGTGGAGGACTTTTAAGGAGCTCTTTCATAGTGCTCAACAAAAATATATTCCAGTGAAAAAGAAGGGCGGTAAGAGAAGGGATAACCAGCCATGGATAACCAAGGAAATAAGGGAGAGTATCAAATTAAAAACCAATGCATATAAGGTGGCCAAGGTTAGTGGGAAACTAGAAGATTGGAAAAATTTTAAACGACAGCAAAGAATGACGAAGAAAGCAATAAAGAAAGGAAAGATAGATTACGAAAGTAAACTTGCGCAAAGCATAAAAACAGATAGTAAAAGCTTTTACCGATACATAAAACGGAAGAGAGTGACTAAAGTAAATGTTGGTCCCTTAGAAGATGAGAAGGGGGATTTAATAATGGGAAATGTGGAAATGGCTGAGACCTTAAACAATTATTTTGCTTCGGTCTTCACAGTGGAAGACACAAAAACCATGCCAAAAATTGCTGGTCACGGGAATGTGGGAAGGGAGGACCTTGAGATAATCATTATCACTAGTGGGGTAGTGCTGGATAGGCTAATGAGGCTCAAGGTAGACAAGTCCCCTGGTCCGGATGAAATGCATCCCAGGGTATTAAAAGAGATGGCGAAAGTTATAGCAGATGCATTCGTTATAATCTACCAAAATTCTCTGGACTCTGGGGAGGTACCAGCGGATTGAAAGCAGCTAATGTAACGCCTCTGTTTAAAAAAGGGGGCAGACAAAAGGCAGGTAACTATAGGCTGGTTAGTTTAACATCTGTAGTGGGGAAAATGCTTGAAGCTATCATTAAGGAAGAAATAACAGGACATCGAGATAGGAATAATGCAATCAAGCAGATGCAACATGGATGCATGAAGGGGAAATCATGTTTAACTAATTTACTGGAATTCTTTGAGGATATAACGAGCATGGTGGATAGAGGTGTACCGATGGATGTGGTGTATTTAGATTTCCAAAAGGCATTCGATAAGATGCCACACAAAAGGTTACTGCAGAAGATAAAGTTACACGAAGTCAGAGGAAATGTATTAAAGCATGGATCGAGAATTGGCTCACTAACAGAAAGCAGAGAGTCGGGATAAATGGGCCCTTTTCGGGTTGGAAATCGGTGGTTAGTGGTGTGCCACAGGGATCGGTGCTGGGACCACAACTGTTTACAATATACATAGATGATGTGGAAGAAGGGACAGAGTGTAGTGTAACACAATTTGCAGATGACACAAAGATTAGTGGGAAAGCGGGTTGTGTAGAGGACACAGAGAGGCTGCAAAGAGATTTAGATAGGTTAAGCGAATGGACTAAGGTTTGGCAGATGGAATACAATGTCGGAAAATGTGAGGTCATCCACCTTGGAAAGAAAAACAGTAAAAGGGAATATTATTTGAATGGGGAGAAATTATAACATGCTGCGGTGCAGAGGGACCTGGGGGTCCTGATGCATGAAACTCTTTTAGAAAACACTGAATGTCAGGAGTGGGATTTGAATCCACACCACCAGAGAAGACTGTGACCTGAACGCAGCACCTTAGACCGCTCGGCCATCCTGATTGTTATGAAACTCTTTTGAGTTTACCTGAAAAAAAACACATAAACATTAAACCGTGCCACCCGACCTGGGTGACACACCAGACATTTGCAAGGCCCTTTTTTTTCCTTTTTTTTTTTGGGCACTAAAATCACAATTTTTCCCCAGTGCCCCCTATAAAAGGGAAGGGGGACACGAAAAGCACCGGCAATTAAAACAAATTAAACTTTAAAACGTAAAATCAAATTAAAATTTGGTTGCCGCGCGTGATGATGCACTCCAGTCCCTCCGGTGCCCACCTCTCGCGGAAGGCCGCGAGCGTACCGGTGGACACCGCGTGCTCCATCTCCAAGGACACCCTGGACCGGATGTAAGAGCGGAAGAGAGGCAGGCAGTCGGGTTGAACGACCCCCTCGACCGCCCGCTGCCTGGACCGGCTGATGGCACCCTTGGCCGTGCCCAGGAGCAGTCCTACGAGGAGGCCTTCGGACCTACCCGCTCCCCTCCGCACAGGGTGCCCAAAGATCAGGAGAGTGGGACTCAAGTGCAGCCAGAATTTCAGGAGCAGCCCCTTCAAATAATAAAATAGGGGCTGCAACCTTGTGCATTCCATAAAAACATGGAACACGGACTCTTCCAGACCGTAGAAATTGCAGGCGGCCTGGGAGTCCGTGAACCGGCTTAAAAATTTGTTGCACGGCACTGCTCCGTGCACCACCCTCCAGGCCAAGTCCCCGATGAATAGTGGGAGGACCCCTGCGTAGAGTGCCCTCCATCGGGAACCCCCGCCTCCTCCGGACGGCAAGATGGTACGCCATGGCGTGTCCGGGCGGCCGGCGAGGATGGCAAAGTTGAGAGTGTGCAAGAGCAGCCCGTACAGGAAACCCCTCCGCGCGGAACTGAAAGGCACGGAGGGGATTTCCCCGAGGCGGCTCAAGTTGTGAGGCGCCGGCCCCCGAGGGAGGTTCCGGGGTTTGGCGCCGATGAGGAATTCCGTCCGGACGGGGGTCAGTTCGGATTGGATCTCCCCACGTGCTTGAGCCTCCTTGATGCACCTAACGGAGTCAGGGCCCAGAGCTGTTTTTAGCGACTCGATGGCATCGGCCGCGTGGCGGACGTTGGCAGAATTTAGGCGCCGCGCCAGCGTGTCTGGCGCCATCCAGCCCGCTCCTCCGCCATCGAGCAGGTCCCTGACCCTGGTCACCTCACCAGCCACAGCCCTCTCTTCCGACCGCCACATAAAACCTCGGTCGTGGAGGTACGGATTCCCGAGCAGCGGCTCCTGCAGGACGGCCGCCACTCCAGCCGGCGGAGAGCTGCGCTTGGTGGAGACTTTGTTCCAGACCCTGATGAGTTCCTTGTAAAAGACAGGCAGCTCCCGGAGGGCGGTCCTGACACCCCCCAAGTTCACAAACAGGAGCTGCGTGTCGTAATTGAGGTCGCGCTGCTGGCGGAAGAAATACGTCGCCAGAGCACACCACCTAGGAGGGGGCTCGACGTAAAGGTATCTCTGCAGGGTCTGAAGACGGAAAGTCGCGAGCTGGGCGCTGACGCACACCAACGACTGACCGCCCTCCTCAAGCGGGAGACTCAAGACCGCAGCAGAGACCCAGTGCTTCCTGTTGTTCCAGAAGAAGTCCACCAGCTTCTTCTGTATCTTGGCGACAAACGCAGGGGGAGGGGTCAAAGTGACCAGCCGGTACCACAACATTGCGGCCACCAGCTGGTTTATGACTAGCGCTCGACCCCTGTAGGACAGCACTCGGAGCAGTCCTGTCCAGCGCCCTAGGCGAGCGGCGACCTTGGCCTCCAGCTCCTGCCAGTTCGCCGGCCAGGCTCCCTCGTCGGGGCTAAGGTAGACTCCCAGATAGAGGAGATGGGTCGTGCTCCAGGCAAAAGGCCTGAGCTCCTCCGGCAGGGAGTCCACCCGCCACTGACCCACCAGAAGTCCGGAACATTTCTCCCAGTTGATCCTGGCGGAGGACGCGGCCGAGTAAATCTCCTGGCACTCACGCATCCTCCGCAGGTCAGCGGGATCCTCTACCGCGAGGAGCACGTTATCGGCGTAAGCTGAGAGGACGACCTCCACGCCCGGCCCTTGCAGAGCCAGTCCCGTCAACCTCGTCCGCAAGAGGCGCAGGAAAGGCTCCACGCAAACGGCGTATAACTGGCCGGACATGGGGCATCCCTGGCGCACCCCTCTCCTAAAGCGAAGGGGCGCCGTCAAGGACCCGTTAACCTTAATCAGACACTCCGCGGCGGCGTACAAAAGTCGGATCCGGGCGACGAAATGCGTCCCGAACCCGAAAGCGCGCAGAGTTCCGAGCAGATAGTCGTGATCCACCCTGTCGAACGCCTTCTCTTGGTCGAGGGATAGGAAGGCGACCGACAGACCAGCCTCCTGGGAACAATGGATGAGGTCCCGGACCAGATGGATGTTATCGTGGATTGTCCGGCCCGGGACCGTATAGGACTGGTCGGGGTGGATCATGTGGTCCAGCACGGCACCAAGGCGAGCAGACATCGTCCTGGCGAAGATTTTGTAGTCCGTGCTGTCCTGATTGTTATGAATCCCAAAAAAAGTTAGTTTGCAGGTGCAGCAGGTAATCAGGAAGGCGAATGGAATGTTGGCCTTCATTGCGAGAGGGATGGAGTACAAAAGCAGGGAGGTCCTGCTGCAACTGTTTCGGGTATTAGTGAGGCCGCACCTGGAGTACTGCATGCAGTTTTGGTCACCTTACTTAAGGAAGGATATACTAGCTTTAGAGACAATTCACGAGGCTGATTCCGGAGATGAGAGGGTTACCTTATGATGATAGATTGAGCAGACTGGGTCTTTACTAGTTGAAGTTCAGAAGGATGAGGGGTGATCTTATAGAAACATTTAAAATAATGAAAGGGATCGACAAGATCGAGGCAGAGAGGTTGTTTCCACTGGTCATGGAGACTGGAACTAGGGGGCACAGCCTCAAAATACGGGGCAGCCAATTTAAAAAAACCGAGTTGAGAAGGAATTTCTTCTTCCAGAGGGTTGTGAATCTGTGGAATTCTCTGCCCAAGGAAGCAGTTGAGGCTAGCTCATTGAATGTATTCAAATCACAGATAGATAGATTTTTAACCAATAAAAGGAATTAAGGGCTACGGGGAGCGGGCGGGTAAGTGGAGCTGAGTCCACGGCCAGATCAGCCATGATCTTGTTGAATGGCAGAGCAGGCTCGAGGGGTTCGATGGCCTACTCCTGTTCCTAATTCTTATGTTCTTATGTTCTTATAAATGTAGTATCTCCAAATTTGCGGATGACACTAAGTTGGGTGGCAGTGTGAGCTGCGAGGAGGATGCTATGAGGCTGCAGAGTGACTTGGATAGGTTAGGTGAGTGGGCAAATGCATGGCAGATGAAGTATAATGTGGATAAATGTGAGGTTATCCACTTTGGTGGTAAAAACAGAGAGACAAACTATTATCTGAATGGTGACAGATTAGGAAAAGGGGAGGTGCAACGAGACCTGGGTGTCATGATACATCAGTCATTGAAGGTTGGCATGCAGGTATAGCAGGCGGTTAAGAAAGCAAATGGCATGTTGGCCTTCATAGCGAGGGGATTTGAGTACAGGGGCAGGGAGGTGTTACTACAGTTGTACAGGACCTTGGTGAGGCCACAACTGGAGTATTGTGTACAGTTTTGGTCTCCTAATTTGAGGAAGGACATTCTTGCTATTGAGGGAGTGCAGCGAAGGTTCACCAGATTGATTCACGGGATGGCCGGACTGACATATCAAGAAAGACTGGATCAACTGGGCTTGTATTCACTGGAGTTCAGAAGAATGAGAGGGGATCTCATAGAAACGTTTAAAATTCTGACGGAATTAGACAGGTTAGATGCAGGAAGAATGTTGAGGAAGTCCAGAACCAGGGGTCACACTCCAAGGATAGGGGTAAGCCATTTAGGACCGAGATGAGGAGAAACTTCTTCACCCAGAGTGTGGTGAACATGTGGAATTCTCTACCACAGAAAGTTGTTGAGGCCAATTCACTAAATATATTCAAAAAGGAGTTAGATATAGTCCTTACTACTAGGGGGATCAAGGGGTATGGAGAAAAAGCAGGAATGGGGTACTGAAGTTGCATGTTCAGCCATGAACTCATTGAATGGCGGTGCATGCTCGAAAGGCTGAATGGCCTACTCCTGCACCTATTTTCTATGTTTCTATATTTCTGTCCCATATCCCCGTTCTGCCTGGGAGAGCGACCTGGAGGCATAGGCCACAGGTTGAAGTTGGTTGTCATAAGTACCCTGCTGCAACACACACCCAACCCCATAGGATGATGCATCACATGTTAAAACCAGTTTCTTACAGGGGTTGTACAAGGTCAACAGCTATTCGAACAAAGTAGGTTCCGCGCCCGATTGAAAGCCCGTTCTTGACAGTCCCCCCAAAACCATTCGCAACCCTTACGCAAGAGCACGTGTAGTGGCTCCAACAATGTACTTAAGTTCGGCAGAAAGTTTCCGAAGAAGTTTAAAAGTCTCAGGAATGACCGCAACTCCGATGTGTTGCCGTGCCGGGGCGCACGACGGATCGCCTCCATTTTGGAATCGGTAGGCCAGATCCTGTCTGCGGCAATTCTCCTGCCCAAAACCTCGACCTCATGGGCCAAAAACACACACTTGGGTTTCTTTTGTCGCAAGCCTACTCGGTCCAGTCGGCGTAGCACCTCCTCCAGGTTGTGGAGGTGTTCCTCGGTGTCTCGACCCGTGATTAGGATGTCATCTTGGAATACGATTGCGCCAGGAATGGATTTAAGCAAGCTTTCCATGTTCCTCTGGAAGATAGCGGGCGCTGAACGAATGCCAAACGGACACCTGTTGTAAACAACTAGCCCCTTGTGCGTAGTGATGGTGGTTAGTAGCTTGGATTCTTCGGCCAGTTCCTGGGTCATGTAGGCTGAAGTGAGGTCCAGCTTGGTGAACAGCTTGCCACCTGCCAGCGTGGCAAAAAGGTCCTCCGCTCTCGGAAGCGGGTATTGGTCCTGTAGTGACACTTGGTTGATGGTGGCCTTGTAGTCGCCACAAATCCTGACCGAGCCATCCGCTTTAAGGACAGGGACGATGGGGCTTGCCCAGTCACTGAATTCGACAGGCAATATTATGCCCTCTCTTAGCAACCTGTCCAACTCACTCTCAATTCTCTCACACATCACATACGGCACGGCTCTGGCTTTGTGGTGCACTGGTCTGGCCTCCGGGGTGATGCGTTTCACTACTTTGGTGCCCTTAAAAGTCCCGACCCCAGCTTGAAATAGTGATTCGAATTTCTGTAGGACCTGTGAGCATGAACTTCGCTCCACAGATGAAATGACGTGCACATCCCCCCATTTCCAGTTCATCTCAGCTAGCCAGCTCCTCCCCAAAAGTACGGGACCATTCCCCGGGACAATTCAGAGTGGCAGCCAGTTCTCTGATCCATTATGTGTGACCACCAAATTTGCACTGCTGAGCACTGGGATGATCTCTTCGGTGTATGTTCGTAATTGCGTCTCAATGCGTTCTAGTTTGGGTCTGCTAGCTTTGAGTGGCCATCGTCTTTCGAATTGTTGGACACTCATACATGACTGGCTAGCTCTGTGTCCAGCTCCATGCGTATCGAGATGCCATTTAATAGAACTTTCATCATCATAGGCGGCGTTTTAGTGTATGAGCTGTGGATGTCTGCCACGTGAACCCGGTGGACTTCAGCATCCATGGCTGTGCCCCAAGCATCCAAATGCCTTGCAGACTCTTCGTCTGGTTCCTCTGCCTCGTAAACTAACCTCGCTATGGGTTTTCTGCACATTCTGGCCAAATGTCCCTTGAAATGGAAGATTCTGCAAATAAATTGTTGAACCCTGCAGGTTTTCGCATTGTGTCTGCCCCCGCATCTCCAGCATGAGCTGAGATTGTTGTGGACAAAGGGACTATTACCAGGCATTCCTCTCTGATTGTCTCTTTGATTACTCCTGTTCACTCTGTTGCTGTATGTCAATGGTCCCATCCCGGGATGCATTGTCCCTTGTGATGGTGTGAATTGCCGATCCTCCTGCCATTGTCTCTGTTGCTGTCCCACCCTGGAATCTGTTGCTGCCTGGGCGCTGTCGAATTGCCCTTGCCTGCCGTGGGGTTCTGTATCGCTTTTACAACATTAACTCCCTGGTTCATTGCCACGTTGAAACCAGGGCTGCGCGTGTAAATTATCTTGATCTCCTCTTCCCCTGCCAAGAAGGTCTGAGCTATGAAAGCTGTTCTTTCCAAAGTCAAGTCCTTGGTCTCAATAAGCTTCCTGAAAATCCCAGCATGACCAACGCCCTCAATGAAGAAATCCCTTAACATCTCCCCCCTGCAGGCATCTGTGAACTTACAGAGGCTAGCCAAACGCCGAAGGTCCGCAACGAAGTCTGGTATGCTTTGTCCCTCCCGACGTCTGTGTGAATAGAATTGGTGTCGGGCCATGTGTACGCTGCTTGCCGGTTTGAGGTGCTCACCGATCAGTTTACTGAGCTCCTCAAAGGTTTTGTCCGCCGGCTTCTCAGGTGCGAGCATGTTTTTCATCAGCGCGTACGTCTTCGGGCCACAGCTGGTCAGTAGGTGCGCCCTTCGCTTGTCGGCTGCTGCCTCTCCCAGCCAGTCCTTCTTGACAAAGCTCTGCTGGAGCCTCTCAACGAAATCGTCCCAGTCCTTACCAACATAGTACCTTTTATCTGTGCTACTGGTGGCCATTCTTGTGAGTCGTTGATTCCCGTTTCCTGTCGCCAAATGTAGTGTCTCTGCACTGTATTATAAAGTTACATGAGGCATATACTGCAGACAAGGTCACTCATGACCTGCACCTTTATTCCCAGAACCAAGGAATGCTGAGCCTGTGTGGAACCTCCCTTTAAGTACCTGGCTGACCAGGTGAGGAGTGTCTCCCACAAGTTCACCCCCTGTGGTCAAGGTGTGTATTTCACAGTTGTATACTGTGTACAGTGTTGTTACATATTGGTTACAGTTATGTGAAGGTTACAAACATGACAAGGGTAGTACAATTGATGTTATGTATGTACTTTTAAAAGGCATTTGACGAAGTACCACATAAGAGACTTGTTAGCAAAATTAAACGGAATTACAGGGACAGTAGCAACATTGATGCAAAATTGGCTAAGGGACTGAAAGCAGACAGTAGTGTTGAACAGCTGTTTTTCTGACTGGAGGGAAGTATACAGTACTGTCCCTCAGAAATCGGTATTAGGACCACTGCTGTTTTTTATATATATTAACGACTTGGATTTGGGTAGACAGAGTGTAATTTCAGTTTGCAGGTGCCACGAAACTCAGAAATGTAGTAAACAATGAAGAAGATAGTAACAGATTTCAGGAAGACGGGGACAGAATGGTGAAATGAGCAGACATATAACAGAGGAAATTTAATGTGGTGAAGTGGGAAGTGATGTATATTGCTAGGAAGAATGAGGAGAGGCAATATGAACTAAAGGGTACAATTTTAAAGGAGGTGCCGGAACAGGAAAACCTGGGGGTGTATGTACACAAATACTTGAAGGTGGCAAGAAAAGTTAAGAAGGCAGTTAAAAAAGCATAAGGAATCCTTGGCTTTATATAGGAATAGAGTACAAAAGCAAATAAGTAATTTTAAACCTTTATAAAACACTGGTTAGGCCTTAGCTGCAGTATTTGTATTCAATTCTGAGCACCACACTTTAGGATGGATGTTAAGACCTTAGAGAGGGTGCAGAAGAGATTTACTAGAATGGTTTTGGGCTGAGGAACTTCAGTTCTGTGGAGAGACTAGGGAAGCTGGAGTTGTTCTCCTTAGAACAGAGAAGTTTAAGAAGAGATTTGATAGAGGTGTTCAGATTCATGAATGTTCTGTTAAAGTAAATAAGGAGACACTGGGCCCAAGTTTCGGGCCGCACCTAAAACGGAGCAGCCCGGACCTGGACGCCCATTTTTTGCGCCACAAAGTGCGCCGAAAAAAAACTCACCTATTCTCCGGCTCCCTGCAGGTCCCCTGGAGCTGGGTGCGGCGCAGCACGAGCTGTGGGGGGCGGAGCCAGGTCCCTGCACTGAAAACAGTGCCGGGACCTCTGCACATGCGCGCTACAGTGGGCACGCATGTGCAGTAGCTCCAGGCGCCCCAAACTGTGGGAAGGGCCCGAAGCACGCAGCCCCTAGCCCTGGCCGAATGGCCTCACTGCTCTCCCTCCCCCCCCCCGCCCCGGCGACCCGACTTCCGCCCCACCCCCCCCCCCCCCCGGCGACTCGACCTCTGCTTCCCCCCGCCCCCCCCCGGACCTCCGCGACTCTTTTCCCCCCCTCCCGGACCTCCACGACTCTTTGCCCCCCCCGCGGACCTCCGCGACTCCCCCCCCTCCGCGACTCTCCCCCCTCCCCCCCCTCCCCCCCCGGACCTCCGCGATTCCCCCCCCCAGGACCTCCGCGACTCTCCCCCCCCCCCCCCCCTCACACACCGGACCTCCGCGACCCCAACCCCCCCCCCCCAGAGACCCGATGCCACTTACCTATAAATCCAGCCTGAAGTCTGATGCCCGGCCGTTCAGCCTCCTTCTCTCCCTCCCCCCTCCCCTCCCCTCTCTCCTCTCTCCCCCTCCTCCCCCCCTCCCCTCCCTCCTCTCTCCCCTCCTCCCCTCACTCCTCTCTCCCCCTCCTCCCCTCCCTCTCTCCTTCCCTCCCCTCCCTCTCTCCTTCCCTCCCTCTCTCCCTCCATCCTCTCTCCCTTCTTCCTCTCTCCCCCCTCCCCTTCTCCCCCTCCCCTTCTCACTCTCCCCCTTCTCCCCCCCTTCTCCTCGCCCCTCCTCTCCTCCTCCCACCCCCCCACCCCCCTCCTCTCCTCCTCCCCCCCAACCCCTTCTACCTCCCTCCTCCTTCCTCCCCCTCTCCCCCCCATCCCCCTTCTCCCCCTCCATCCCATCTCCCTCACCACCCCCCTTCTGCCCCCCACCCCCTTCTCCCTCCCACCCCCCTTCTCCCCCCACCCCCTTCTCCCCTTCTCCCCCCACCCCACTTCTGCCCCCACCCCCTTCTCCCCTCCCTCTCCTCCCCCCTCTTTCTCCCCCTCCCCCCTTCTCCCCCTCCCACCCCCCTTCTCCCCCTCCCCCTCCCCCCTTCTCCCCCTCCCACCCCCCTTCTCTCCCTCCCCCTCCCACCCCCCTTCTCCCCCTCCCTTGCTGTCAGAAACACAGACACTGACAGACAGCGAGTGAGAGACACACACACAAACAGACAGAGAGATAGAGACACTGACAGAGACACACTGGGGGGGGCATCCCAGCACGCTGTTGGAGGACTCCTGGTGCTGCAGTCAGTAAGTAGAAAATGTTTTATTTATTGATTTAAAATTTTTTTTTAAAATTTTTTATTAATTTTTTTTGATTGATTTATTGGTTGATTTATTGATGTATTTATCATTTATTATTGATGATGGCTCTTTATTTGTAAAACTGAAGTGTTTAATGTTTGTAAACTTCCCTTTAAACCCCCCCCCCCCACCGCCCCATTTCCTACACCTGATTTGTAACCTACGCCTGATTTTCTAAAGTGTAGACAAGGTTTTTTCGAACGTACAAAAATCTTCACTTACTCCAGTCTAAGTTAGTTTGGAGTAAGTTTTCACTGCCTAAACTTTGAAAACAGGCGTAAGTGGCCGGACACGCCCCCTTTTGAAAAAAAAAATCTGTTCCAAAGTGAAACTGTTCTAACTGACTAGAACTGGAGCAAACTAAATGCCGAGTATTCAAATTTCTAAGATACTCCATTCTAAACCAGTTGCTCCAAAAAAACAGGAGCAACCCCTCAGGCCGAAACTTGGCCCCACTGTTTCCAGTGTCAGAAGGGTCAGTAACCAGAGGACACAGATTTAAAGTGATTGGTAAAGGAGCCAGAGGTGGCATGTGGAAACATGTTTTTACGTAGCAAGATGTTGTAACCTGGATTGCACTGCCTGAAAGGGTGGCGGCAGCAGAGTCAATAACAATATTCAAAAGAGAATGGCATAAATACTTGAAGGGAAAAATTTACAGGGCAATGGGGAAAAACCAAGGTGATGGGACTAATTGAGTAGCTCTACCAAAGAGCTGGCACAGGCACGGTGGGCCACATGTGCAAAATTATTCTATGATTCTATGTTCCAGGGCATACACATAAAGGTTGATTTTATGGGACTTTGCTGGCAGCATGCAGATTCACTCTGGGTGGTCAAAAGATGTGAAATTGAACATGATTAAATCAAATGAATTTCAGTGGAATAATATATAAATTTCTGGAGTTTCTGTTGCGGAATCTGGGTGTGCTGCTGATTCTCAACTTTAGCTTCCTGCCTCACATCTATTCTGTCACCAAGGCTGCTTTCTTCCGCCTGTCTCCCATTGGCTCTGAGACTGTAATCCATGCCTTTATTACCTTGCGGCTTGATTTCTCTAAAGCATGTCTACCCAGTATCTCTGCTTCCATGTTCCACCAACTTCACCTCATTCAGAATGTTCTTCTTGTGTTGACCAATCAAAGCCCTGCACTTCCATTGTCAGGCTCCTGGCCCTTATGACTCAATTTCAAGATTTTTATTCTCATCCTCACATGCTTCCATGGCCTCACATCATCCCACCTCAGTGATCTCCTGTAGCCTATTCCCTAGATTTTACCATTCATTACTCTAACATTAGTTTAGTCTTCATTCACCATCCTCATTGCTTCACTGTTATTGACAGCTGTTCATTTGGGTGCCATCTTCTGGAACACCCTCTCAGAATTCCTCGACATTACATCTTCCCTGCCTGCTTCCAATAATCTACTAACCACGTCTCTTCAACCACTCTTTCAGCTCAATCCTTGAACCCCATTGTACCTATTTTCCCTTACGCTCAAAGTCCATTTTATTTGGCAATCTGTAAAGACTTTTAGGATGTTATTCTAATCTGAGGAGCTCTATATAAATGCATTTTCTTGTTGCCGTATCAGATATTCGAGGGGCACAAATTCAGAAATTTGAAAGACAAATTTAGGACAGACTTCGGGAGTAATGCTTTAAACAGAGGATTACTGAAGCCAATACTTATTTAAGAAACAGCTCGATGCTGTAATGGACTGAGAGTTTGCATCGATGTGATCAAACAGGCCAAAAGATATTCTTCCTCCAAACCTATTTTGTGATCTTTGGAAAGAAAACTATGGTTGACTGATTGCACAAAAGAATACAATTAGATTAATCAATAATTCAGCAGCAGAGATCCATTTTATAAGTGAAACATGCAGAATGACAATATACTAAGTGGGCTCAATTTTCCCCAGTGATTTGTGCCATTTTTTTGGTGCGTGTCGATTTATTTGGCCTAAATTTAAAAATCCAAGTTTCCTCAAAGATTGTGCACCAGCGTAACTCAGATAGTTACGATTTTTTTTAGGTTAGTTTTTCTTTGCATCATAACCTGATGTCTGCGCATTTTTTTCACATTTATGCAAGTTTAGCCAACTTATATTTTTCCCACATACGGCGTATGTGACCACTCCCAAAAAACCTTCTGGTCACTTAAGAAAAAACAGCGCACATCAAAAAATCAGCGCAGAAGGACACCATTGTTTTTATGCAAAGATTTGGAGGGAGTCAAGAACACATTAAAGCATCATCAAGCTTAATTTTTTCCAACTGAAAACACGGAAAATGGAAGTTTCATGCAATTCTTTAATTTTGGATTGTTTTCAAAGTGCCACGTCGCCACCGAATGTCTCCAAACCGGGCTTGAGAGTCAGAGCGTCGGCCGGCAGAATCGGTCCCTCGTCCGGACACAGGGACACAAAAGAAGCCCGGGGGGGGGGTGGGGGGGGAATGGAAGCCAAACTGAAGGGATCAGAACCCTTACACTATGCAGCAAGAAACATCAAATTAAGCCCGGGGATTGGAGGTGGGCGGGGGGGAGTGGGTGGCGGTGGGCAGGGAATGTGGTAGCCAAACTGAAGGGATGAGAACTCTTACACTATGAAGCAAGCAGCATCAAATGAAGCCCGGGTGGGGGACAGGTTTCCTGATCTAAGCAAGCCTATTGTGCATGCTCAGACCTGGGTGTGGTCCATACTAAGCTGTCGACCTTGGGGAGAGAGACAACAAAGAATCGTGTTCAGCCTGCTGTTTTGAGCTTCTTGCAAAGGTACAATTTAATCACGGGGGCAATACTGACAATGCCATACCTTGTGCAAGCCTTCTTCATGACGGAGGAGACAATTGTGGAGGAGACAATTGATTCGACGTCATCGCATGAGGAACCTCAGAGCACATAGGATGATGAGCAGGAGGCCTTACCCGCATCGGGTATAGCGAGATAGGCGTTCATACCGGCACCTCAGTGATGCAGACTGTGTGAGAAGGCTGCGTTTCTGCAAAGAAGTTGTAACCGAGATCTGTGAGTTAGTAAAAGCAAACCTGCAACCTAGAAGCGTCAGCAGGACTGCTCTGTCAGTTGAAGTGAAGGTTACAGCTGCACTTTCATTCTATGTATCTGGATCGTTCTAGGCCATAACTGGGGATGTGTGCACCATTTCTCAATAAGCAACACATATCTGCATTCGGCAGGTGACTGCTGCACTATATGCTCGGAGGAATGACTTCATAAAGTTCCCCTTTACCACCCAGGTAATGCGTAAAAGGCCTGTGGGCTTCTCCAGGATTGCTGGCTTCCCAAAGGTACAGGGTTGCATTGATTGTACACACATCACCTTGCGAGCACCTTTGGAGGATTCCAAGATGTACAGGAACAGATGAGGCTTCCAATCCATGAATGTGCAGCTCATGTGTGATGACACGCATCGCACCATGTCAGTTGATGCGTTCATCCTTTGCGAGAGTACTATATCTGCCATGTTTCAGCAGCAGCCAGAAAGGCAGAGCTGGCTACTGGGAGACAAAGGATATGGCCTCACCACTGACTCATGATGCCCCTACGCGTAACCCGAACGGAAGCTGACCGGGAATACAATATGTCGCTCATTGTGATGTGCAGCATAATAGAGAGGACCATTGGTATCTTGAAACAGCACTTCCTATGCCTGGACCATTCCGGAGGCGACTTGCAATACTCCCCTGAGATTGTCAGTCAGTTCACTGTTGTGTGCTGCATGCTGCATAACTTAGCCATCATGAGGCAGCAGCAGCTGGGAGTAGAAGACCCACCTGAGGTGAGAGTGGCTGATGATGATGAGGAGGAGGAGGAGGAGGATGAGGACGAGGACGAGGATGAGGACGAGGAAGCCATGCAACTACCTGAACCCGGAACATGACGACAGAGGAGGGCGGGCCATTGTGCCCCTTTAACAATTGCGCGAGCCTTGCGCCAGCAGTTCATGCATGAACACTTTGCTGCCTGAAGGCTCAGTGGCAACTATTCCAAATGGACCATGTTTACTGTTTGGACTTATTCCGTAATGTTGTACGGTGTTAAATGAATAAATGATGGAAATGATTCTTATTTACTTCAAAAAGTTGTGTTAATAATGGAACAAATAATATAAATGATTCAGTTAGAATTTAAAATATATTTTATTCAAATGTTTAACAAACATTTGTTTGTACTTAACTTTAATAAAAATATTCTTGATTCGAACTTTAAAGTTTTCAGTTAAAATCACTTACAAACTCTAAAATCACTTACAAATGTTAAGATTACTTATAAACTTTAAGATCACATAAAAACTTTAAGATGACTTACAAACTTTTAAACTTTTAAATTTACATAACTTACAAAAAACTTTTAATATGAGAACAGTAACAATAATAACAACAACAACAGCAGCAAAGAAAGGCTGCACCCATCTCTCCTCCACCTTATTCTAAGACCGTCTGCTGCACTTGGTCTTGTGAACTCCACCCCTGCCTGCAGGCAGTGGCGCAGCATTTCTCAGGTTGGTACCAAGCTTATTCTTTCGAACATCTCGGGTATTGCACAATTCTTGATAGATGGCGGGCAGGCAGTAATGTGGAGGGCCCGGTTTGGGCCCCTACAGAGGTCTGGGGATTGGAGTGGGAGCGGCAGTTGATTCTGTCAATGGGCGCGGGATCTGGGCATGTTCCCTTATTGCAGCAGCTAACTCCAACATTCCCTTCCTCATGTGCCCTGACAACGTATCAACTACCTCCAACATTCCCTCCCTCATGTTTGCCGACAGTGTCTCAACTACCTGTGACATGCCCTCCCTCATGTTGACCAATAGTGTGTCAACTACCAGCAACATTCCCTCCTTCATGTTCACTGACAGCACATCGGCTACCTGCAACATTCCCTCCCTCATATGCACCGGCATTGTATCCGCTGCCTGAGACATTCTCTCCCTCATGTTCCCGGACAGTGTTCCCATTTCTCGTGAGAATATTGTTACTTCTCCCGACAGTCCCGATACCTCATCACTCCCCTACTGATGGTGTCCCAGAGTGATCGTGTAAGGTCAATGCTCTCCGTGCTCATTGCCATCATCTGAACCACATCTGTTAGATCCTGCACCTCAGGGAGCGCTGTCGAGCTCTCCCTCTGCTCTTCGCCCTGGGTGTAGCTCGCTGCATCCCACTGGGACCCGCAGCCTCGGACTGTGGGAAACCATGAAATGTCCCAACAACACTCGTACCACTCAAGAAAAGGGCTGGCACCTCAATGGGCGGCATCTGTACCTCCTCCAGCGTGAGTGCAACAGTGGGGGCTTCATTCATCACTTCCCCCTCCCCCTCCCGCTCCCCCTCACCCCCATGCTCTTGGTCTGGAAAGTAGGATTTAAAGATATTCTCCTCTTCAGGCTCGGCCCCGTCTGCATCTTCTGCATCGTCAGGGTTGGCTGACAAATGGTTAGCAGCAGAGGAGGGGGCAGGGTGGGTGCCATGAGTAGGTTCACACAACACAGGCAGCAGGTTGATTTGAAGGACCACGATGAATGATAGCACATTGCATCAACCGAAGCGTAGCTGACGGAGACATCCCCATGAACCGAAGCATGGCTAGCTTGCGCAGTACTTAACATTTAGCAAAGCCAGACTGAAATTTGCAGGACTTGCCTTCTCCCTCGAGTGTGGGCCCAACTTGTGGTTGATTTTCTCCAGGCAGGATCCGTCAAAGCAGTGACCCTGTCTACCAAGGATATCAGTGGGTGCAGATTTGCCGGGCCTCCTCCTGTTCGAGTTCTTTCCCTTTTGTTGTGTGCCATCTTCCTCTGCAAAGATGAAAATATAACTTCTTAGAGAGGGTGTCTTTCTGCTGGGTGGGACATATAAATAAATTATTTGCTTGTAACTGGGGAATATTCAGAATCTGTATTTTAAAGCACATGCATTTAGCAAATAATTTAAGTGACAAAAGTCCTGGGTGGGGAGATGGTGTAAGTCCAGACCTCTGCGGAGCTTGACTGGAAAATGGGCTATCAGTGCACCCGCTTTCTTTGGCTGAAGGCTTTGGAGCCTAAGGACTTTGAGCTCATGGGTCCTGCTTTCAGATGAAGGATGATACTGAAGCAAAGAGCCCAAGTACAGGCATTGTAGAATTTCTCTCAAAATGTTATCTTTTATCTGTCTGTTTGGCTGGAGGAGTAAGTCACCAGCCTGCGGAGTACCATAAGAGAGGGTTTCTTCTGTGGTGGCAGGGATTGGGGTGCAGAAAAGTTGGCAGGGTGATGAATGGATGGAGACATGCCATTGCTCGATCCTAGGTCAGTTTTCATCCACGCTACCACTTTTGCACCAAGGTAGGTGAGGGCTGCAAAACCCATGTCAAGTTGGATCCAAAATTGGCTCATGGCGGGAAGCAAAGGCTAATGGTCGACGGGTGTTTTTTGGACTGGAAGGTTGTTTCCAGTGGGGTTCCTCAGGGCTCAGTACTAGGTCCCTTGCATTTTGTGGTATATATCAATGATTTAAATTTCAATGTAGGGGCATGATTAAGAAGTTTACAGATGATACAAAAATTGGCCATGTGGTTGATAGGGAGGGAGTTGTAGACTGCAGAAAGATATCAATGGACTGGTCAGGTGGGCAGAAAAGTGGCAAATGGAATTCAATCTGGAAAAGTGTGAAGTAATGCATTTAGGATGGGCTAACAAGGCAAGGGAATACACAATAAATGGTACGACACTGAGAAGTGTAGAGGAACAGAGGAACCTTGGAGTGCATGTTCACAGATCCCTGAAGGCAGTAGGACAGGTAGTTAAGGTGGTTAAGAATGCATACAGGATACTTTCCTTTATTAGCTGAGGCAGAGCATGTAAGAGCAGGGAGATTATGATAGAACTCTCTAAAAAACATTAGTTAGGCCATAGCTAGAGTACTGTGTACAGTTCTGGTCACCACATTACAGGAAAGATGTGATTGCACTGGAAAGGGTACAGAAGAGAATCACGAGGATGTTACCAGGACTGGAAAATTTTAGCTATGAGGAAAGATTGGATATGGAGGGGTTGTTTTCTTTGGAACAGGGGAGATTTAATTGAGGTGTATAAGATAATGAGGGGCCTAGATAGACTGGATAGGAAGCACCTATTTTCCTTAAGAGGGAGATTAATAACCAGGGGCATAGCGTTAAAGTAATTGGTAAAAGGATTAGAGGGGAGTTGAGGAGAACATTTTTCACTTAGAGGGTGGTGGGAATCTGGAACTTACTGCCTGATAGGGTGATAGACAGAAATCCTCTTCAAATTTCTAAAGTACTTGGATATGCACTTGAAGTGCTGTAAACTGCAAGGCTTTGGACCAAGAGCTGGAAGGTGGGGGTAGGCTGGATCGCTCTTTTTCAATCGGCGCAGACACGATGGGCCAAATGGGTTCTGTTATGTATTTAACCCTAGGCAACCTGTATCACACCATCACCAGAGGGTCTGCCTGTTGGAGTCCCAAGGGATCCCAGCATCCCTTCGGAGCACTGTATATAAGCAGGCCACCCACGAGGTACCTGCACTCTGCAGTCTTAGTAAAGGAGCTAAGGTCACACTTACTTATTGTTCACAGTACTCAGTTTCATCCTTTATTGTGAGCGGACCAATTGGCGGCGAGATAACGAACAACCGCGTGAAAATACAAAGAACAGTTGGTATCCTGGAGAAGTTCTCAGAAGGGGCGATTGGGCAGCCTTTGTGGAGAGACTCAACCAATACTTCATGGCCAACGAGCTGGAAGGGGACGAAAACGCTGCCAAACGAAGGGCGATCCTCCTTACTGTCTGTGGGGCAACAACCTATGACCTCATGAAGAATCTTCTAGTTCCGGTAAAACCAACAACTAAATCCTATGAAGAATTGTGTACGCTGGTCCGGGAGCAGCTAAACCCTAAAGAAAGTGTTCTGAGAGTGAGGTATCGGTTCTACACGTATCAACGGTCGGAGGGCCAGGAGATGGCGAGCTATGTCGTCAAACTAAGGCATCTCGCAGGACATTGCGAATTTGATGGATTCTTAGAGCAAATGCTGAGAGACTTTTTTGTGCTTGGCATTGGCCATGAGGTAATCCTTCGCAAACTGTTACATAAGAACATAAGAACATAAGAATTAGGAACAGGAGTAGGCCATCTAGCCCCTCGAGCCTGCTCTGCCATTCAAAAAGATCATGGCTGATCTGGCCGTGGACTCAGCTCCACTTACTCGCCCGCTTCCCATAACCCTTAATTCCCTTATTGGTTAAAAATCTATCTATCTGTGATTTGAATACATTCAATGAGCTAGCCTCAATTGATTCCTTGGGCAGAGAATTCCACAGATTCACAACCCTCTAGAGAAGAAATTCCTTCTCAACTCGGTTTTAAATTGGCTCCCCCGTATTTTGAGGCTGTACCCCCTAGTTCTAGTCTCCCCGACCAGTGGAAACAACCTCTCCGCCTCTATCTTGTCTATCCCTTTCATTATTTTAAATGTTTCTATAAGATCACCCCTCATCCTTCTGAACTCCAACGAGTAAAGACTCAGTCTACTCAATCTATCATCATAAAGTAACCCTCTCATCTCCGGAATCAGCCGAGTGAATCGTCTCTGTACCCCTCCAAGGCTAATATATCCTTCATTAAGTAAGGTGACCAAAACTGCATGCAGTACTCCAGGTGCGGCCTCACCAATACCCTATACAGTTGCAGCAGGACCTCCCTGCTTTTGTACTCCATCCTTCTCGCAATGAAGGCCAACATTCCATTCGCCTTCCTGATTACCTGCTGCACCTGCAAACTAACTTTTTGGGATTCATGCACAAGGACCCCCAGGTCCCTCTGCACCGCAGCATGTTGTAATTTCTCCCCATTCAAATAATATTCCCTTTTACTGTTTTTTTTCCCAAGGTGGATGACCTCACATTTTCTGACATTGTATTCCATCTGCCAAACCTTAGCCCATTCGCTTAACCTCTCTAAATCTCTTTGCAGCCTCTCTGTGTCCTCGACACAACCCGCTTTCCCACTAATCTTTGTGTCATCTGCAAATTTTGTTACACTATCTCTGTAACAGGTCATCTATGTATATTGTAAACAGTTGTGGTCCCAGCACCGATCCCTGTGGCACACCACTAACCACCGATTTCCAACCCGAAAAGGACCCAATTATCCCGACTCTCTGCTTTCTGTTAGCCAGTCAATTCTCGATCCATGCTAATACATTTCCTCTGACTCCGGGTACCTTTATCTTCTGCAGTAACCTTTTGTGTGGCACCTTATCGAATGCCTTTTGGAAATCTAAATACACCACATCCATCGGTACACCTCTATCCACCATGCTCGTTATATCCTCAAAGAATTCCAGTGAATTAGTTAAACATGATTTCCCCTTCATGAATCCATGTTGCGTCTGCTTGATTGCACTATTCCTATCTAGATGTCCTGCTATTTCTTCCTTAATGATAGCTTCAATCATTTTCCCCACTACAGATGTTAAACTAACCGGCCTATAGTTACCTGTCTTTTGTCTGCCCCCTTTTTTAAACAGAGGCGTTACATTAGCTGCTTTCCAATCCGCTGGTACCACCCCAGAGTCCAGAGAATTTTGGTAGATTATAATGAATGCATCTGCTATAACTTCCGCCATCTCTTTTAATACCCTAGGATGCATTTAATCAGAACCAGGGGACTTGTCTACCTTGAGTCCCACTAGCCTGTCCAGTACTACCTCCCTAGTGACAGTGATTGTCTCAAGGTCCTCCCTTCCCACATTCCTGTGACCAGCAATTTTTGGCATGGTTTTTGTGTCTTCCACTGTGAAGACCGAAGCAAAATAATTGTTTAAGGTCTCAGCCATTTCCACATTTCCAATTATTAAATCCCCCTTCTCATCTTCTAAGGGACCAACATTTACTTTAGTCACTCTCTTCCGTTTTATATATCGGTAAAAGCTTTTACTATCTGTTTTTATGTTTTGCGCAAGTTTACTTTCGTAATCTATCTTTCCTTTCTTTATTGCTTTCTTAGTCATTCTTCGCTGTCATTTAAAATTTTCTCAATCTTCTAGTTTCCCACTAACCTTGGCCACCTTATAGGCATTGGTTTTTAATTTGATACTCTCCTTTATTTCCTTGGTTATCCACGGCTGGTTATCCCTTCTCTTACCGCCCTTCTTTTTCACTGGAATATATTTTTGTTGAGCACTATAAAAGAGCTCCTTTAAAGTCCTCGACTGGTCCTCAATTGTGCCACCGTTTAGTCTGTGTTCCCAATCTACTTCAGCTAACTCTGCCCTCATCCCATTGTAGTCCCCTTTGTTTAAGCATGGTACGCTCATTTGAGACACTACTTCCTCACCCTCAATCTGTATTACAAATTCAATCATACTGTGATCACTCATTCCGAGAGGATCTTTTACGAGGAGATCGTTTATTATTCCTGTCTCATTACACAGGACCAGATCTAAGATAGCTTGCTCCCTTGTAGGTTGTGTAACATACTGTTCTAAGAAACAATCCCGTATGCATTCTATGAATTCCTCCTCCAGGCTACCCCGTGCAATTTGATTTGACAAATCGATATGTAGGTTAAAATCCCCCATGATTACTGCCGTTCCTTTTTCACATGCCTCTATTATTCCCTTGATTGTTGTCCGCCCCACTGTGAAGTTATTATTTGGGGGCCTATAAACTATGCCCACCAGTGACTTTTTCCCCTTACTATCTCTAATCTCCACCCACAATGATTCAACATTTTGTTCATTAAAGCCAATATCATCTCTCACAACTGCCCTGATATCATCCTTTATTAACAGAGCTACCCCACCTCCTTTCCCTTCTTGTCTATCGTTCCGAATCGTCAGATACCCCTGTATGCTTAATTCCCAGTCTTGGCCACCCTGCAACCACGTTTCTGTAATGGCCATCAAATCATACCCATTTGTAATGATTTGTGCCGTCAACTCATTTACTTTATTTCGAGTGCTGCGTGCGTTTAGGTAAAGTATTTTAATACTAGTTTTTAAACCATGATTTTTAGTTTTGACCCTTCCTGCAGTCCCTTTATATTCATACATATTGTCCCTTCCTATCACCTTGTGGTTTACACTTACCCCAGTGCAACTCTGCTCTGTTGCACCCTGCCTTTTGCATTCTTTCTTGGGGTCCTGTTCATCTGCGCTCTCACCCACTCTAACTAACTTAAAGCCCTCTCCTGGGTTCCGAATACTCCTCGCATTGAGGCACAGAGCTTTCAGGCTTGCCTTTTTATTACACTTTGACCCTTTAGAATTTTGCTGTACATTAACCCTTTTTGTTTTTTGCCTTGGGTTTCTCTGCCCTCCACTTTTACTCATCTCCTTTCTGCCTTTTGCTTCTGCCTCCATTTTGTTTCCCTCTGTCTCCCTGCATTGGTTCCCATCCCCCTGCCATATTAGTTTAACTCCTCCCCAACAGCACTAGCAAACACTCCCCCTAGGACATTGGTTCCGGTCTTGCCCAGGTGCAGACCGTCCGGTTTGTACTGGTCTCACCTCCCTTAGAACCGGTTCCAATGCCCCAGGAATTTGAATCCCTCCCTGCTGCACCACTGCTCAAGCCATGTATTCATCTGCACTATCCTGCGATTCCTACTCTGACTAGCACGTGGCACTGGTAGCAATCCCGAGATTACTACTTTTGAGGTCCTACTTTTTAAATTTAGCTCCTAACTCCTTAAATTCGTCTCGTAGGACCTCATCCCTTTTTTTACCTATGTCGTTGGTACCAATGTGCACCACGAAAACTGGCTGTTCTCCCTCCCTTTTCAGAATGTCCTGAACCCGCTCTGAGACATCCTTGACCCTTGCACCAGGGAGGCAACATACCATCCTGGAGTCTCGGTTGCGGCCGCAGAAACGCCTATCTATTGCCCTTACAATTGAATCCCCTATCACTATCGCTCTCCCACTCTTTTTCCTGCCCTCCTGTGCAACAGAGCCAGCCACGGTGCCATGAACTTGGCTGCTGCTGCCCTCCCCTGATGAGTCATCCCCCTCAACAGTTGACTGTTGAAACTCCGAATCTCAGCAAAGCCATAACGATAGCCCAGGCATTTATGTCCACCAGCGACAACACCAAACAATTTTGCATAAAGAGGTTTCGGCCAGTACTGTGCACAAAGTAACATCGTTTTTAAGCAGGAATATACATGGCAGAATGAACACGCCAGCTGCTGCACGTCCTCAGGTGACCCAGAGTCCGCCATCAATCGTTAATGTGAGGCAGTTAACACCTTGTTGGCGTTGTGGAGGTGATCATCGGGCCCATCAATGCCGCTTCAAGCACTATGTGGCATTGATGGGCCCGATGATCACCTCCACTTCCGGCTGCAGAACAATCGGACACCTCCAGCAAATGTGCAGGCGAGCTGCAAACTCTGCAAACCCTGCAAACCACCACGTTGCAGAGGAAGATCGATCCACTGTGGATCAGGCTGAATTGGAGATTCAAATCGAGGAGACAGAAGTGTACGGGGCACACCGTCATCACGAAATGCCGACCAATAATGTTGAAATTTGAACTGAACGGAATTCCAGTATCCATGGAACTGGACACGGGTGCGCGTCAGTCCATAATGAGCAAAAAAAGCCTTCAACAAGCTGTGGTGCAACAAGGCAAACAGGCTCAAGGTCAGCCCCATTCACACCAAACTAAGAACTTACGTCACGGAACTGATCCCTGTAATTGGCAGTGCAGAAGTCAGTTTCTCCTATGATGGAACACTGCATGAACTCCCACTGTGGATTGTACCAGAGGATGGCCCCACATTGTTTGGCAGAAGCTGGCTGGAAAAAATCCGCTGGAATTGGGACAAAATCCGAGCGCTTTCGTCTGTCGACCATGCCTCATGTGCCCAGGTTCTGAGCAGATTTCCATCGTTGTTCGAGCCAAGGACTGGAAGCTTCTCGGGGACGAAAGTGCAGATCCATTTGGTTCCCGGTACACGACCCATCCACCACAAGGCACGGGCAGTCCCGTATATAATGTATGAGAAAGTGGAAATTGAGCTGGACAGGCTGCAACAAGAAGGCATCATCGCGTCGATGGAATTCAACGAGTGGGCCAGTCCGATTGTCCCGGTACTTAAAGGTAACGGAACGGTCAGAATTTGTGGGGTCTATAAAGTAATGATTAACCATTTTTCGCTACAGGACCAGTACCCGCTACCCAAGGCAGATGACCTATTTGCGACCCTGGCTGGAGGGAAGACAGTCACCAAGTTGGACCTGATCTCTGCCTACATGACGCAGGAACTGGAGGAATCTTCGAAAGGCCTCACCTGCATCAACATGCACAAAGGTCTGTTCATCTATAACAGATGCCCGTTCGGGATTCGGTCGGCCACGGCAATCTTCCAATGGAACATGGAGTGCCTGATAAAGTCAGTCCCTCGCACCGTGGTTTTCCAGGACAACATACTGGTTACAGGTCAGGACACCATTGAGCACTTGAAGAATCTGGAAGAGGTTCTTAGTCGGTTGGATTGCATGGGACTCAGGTTGAAACGTTCGAAGTGTGTTTTCCTGGCGCTGGAGTTTGAGTTCTTGGGAAGAAGAATCGCAGCAGACAGCATCAGACACACCGGCACCAAGACGGAGGCCATCAAGAACGCGCCGAGACCACAGAACGTGACCGAGCTGCGGTCGTTCCTGGGACTCCGCAACTATTTTGGTAATTTCCTACCCGGGTTAAGAACCCCACATGTGCTATTGCATAAGGGAGACGACTGGGTATGGGGGAATTCACAAGAGGCTGTCTTTGAGAAAGCCAGAAATCTGTTGTGTTCAAACAAACTGCTTGTCCTGTATAACCTATGTAAACGATTAGTGTTAGCTTGCGATGCGTCATCATACGGGGTCAGGTGTATGTTATAACAGGCTAACGAATCGGGGATTTTGCAACTGGTCGCTTATGCGTCCAGGAGTCTGTCTAAGGCTGAAAGGCCCTACAGCATGATTGAAAAAGAGGTTCCGGCGTGCGTCTACGGGGTGAAAAAAATGCACCAGTACTTGTTTGGCGTCAAGTTTGAGCTTGAAACTGACCACAAGCCGCTCATATCGCTATTCTCTGAGAGCAAAGGGATTAACACGAATGCCTCTGCCCGCATCCAAAGATGGGCACTCACGCTGTCGGCAGACAACTATGTAATCCACCACAGACTGGGCACAGAGAACTGCGCTGATGTTCTCAGTCGGCTACCATTGCCCTCCACGTACAGAAAACATTTGGATCAAATCAAATTGCATTTCACCAACAGCCTGCGGACTTGCTCATGGTAATGGATGCGTTCGAAGATGAAAAGTCACCGGTTATGGCTTGTCAGATCAGGACCTGGAGCAGCCAGGATCCTTTACTGTCCTTGGTAAAAAACTGTGTCCTCCATGGGAGCTGGTCCAGCTTCCCAGCAGAGATGCAGGAGGCGATTAAGCCATTCCACAGGCGCAAAGACGAAATGTCCTTGCAGGCGGACTGTCTGTTGTGGGGTAATCGGTGGTCTTGCCCAAGAAAGGCAGAGAAACATTCATTTGTGACCTACATAGCACCCACCCAGGCATTGTAACGATGAAAGCCATAGCCAGATCCCATGTGTGGTGGCCCGGCATTGACTCA
Organism: Pristiophorus japonicus; assembly: GCF_044704955.1. Taxonomy (NCBI): domain Eukaryota; kingdom Metazoa; phylum Chordata; class Chondrichthyes; family Pristiophoridae; genus Pristiophorus; species Pristiophorus japonicus. The sequence continues at coordinate 73,660,817 of NC_091985.1, forward strand.
GACTTGGAGTCATGCGTGCACCAGTGCAACACTTGCTCTCAGCTAAGCAATGCACCCAGAGAGGCACTGCTAAGTTTGTTGTCGTGGCCCTCCAAACCGTGGTCGATGATCCACGTGGACTACGCGGGCCCATTTCTAGGCAAAATGTTCTTGGTTATCGTGGATGCTTATTCAAAATGCATTGAATGTGTAATAATGTCTGTAAGCATGTCCATGGCCATGATCGAAAGCCTACGAGCCATGTTTGCCACACACGGCCTGCCTGATGTCCTAGTCAGCGACAATGGGCTGTGTTTCACCAGTGCTGAATTCAAGGAATTCATGACCCGCAATGGGATCAAGCACGTCACATCTGCCCGTTCAAGCCCGCATCCAATGGCCAGGCAGAATGGGCAGTTCAGACCATCAAGCAATGCTTGAAACGTGTGTCGGACCCGGCTGTTCTGAGTACTGCTAAGCTACCACACTAGACCCCACTCGCTCACTGGGGTTCCCCCAGCCGAGCTGCTCATGGAAAGGGTGCACAAAACAAGGCTCTCTCCACCATGATCTCCATGATCACGTGGAGGGCAGGTGGCATCAACAAATTATGTACCATGACCGCGCAAATTTGTCACGCGATATTGAGGTCAATGATCCTGTGTTTCTACTCAATTATGGACATGGTCCCAAATGGCTCACTCGCACGGTCATAACCAAAGGTGGGAGTAGGGTGTTTCAGGTCAAATTGGCCAATGGACTAACGTGCAGAAAACATTTGAACCAAATCAAATTGCGGTTCACCAACAGCTACAAACAACCCGAAGAAGACATCACCAACTTTGAACCTCCAACACACACACAAGTGGCAACCGACATCATGGTTGACCACGAAGTCGAACTCACCATCCCCAGCAGCCTGGCAAGGCTGGTTGCCCAGCAGCCCAGTGAAGAACAAACCAACTCACCCACACCCGCATTTGTACCGAGCCGATCGACAAGGGAGCGAAAAACCCTAGATCGTCTCACCCTGTAAATAAGTGTACTTTACAAGGAAGTGATGTTATGTATTTAACCCTAGGCAACCTGTATCACACCACCACCAGAAAGGCCTACCTGTTGGAGTCCCAAGGGATCCCAGCATCCCTTGGGAGCACTGTATATAAGCAGGCCACCCATGAGGTATCTGCACTCTGGAATCTTATTAAAGGAGCTAAGGTTACACTTACTCATTGTTCACAGTACTCAGTTTCATCATTTATTGTGAGCGTACCAGCCTCCTTCTGTGCCGTAAACTTATATGATTCCAGAATTCTATGTGCTTGACCAAAGAAGCAGCCCAATCTTTCCATAGAATTTACAATTGAACATACCTGCAATCTCCCTATAATACTGTATGACTGTGTTTTGTAAATACTGACTTGAAATATCTTGATATGTTCTTTCTTTACCTAGCTGATACTTATTCCTTCTTATGTTAGTAGCAAAGCAACTCAAATGTCATTATTCAAGTTGAATATTCAGGCGAAAGCCTCTGGTGTAACAGCGTCGATATCTTGTAGGCTGCCTGCAAGTTTCCTCTGAGGGCAGTGCTCAATGATGTGCTCCAGGGTCTGATTAGGAGCTCCACAGTTGCATGATGGGGATGCTTTAATCTTCCATCTATGGAGAAGGTGGCAGTATCGGCCATGACCAATTCTGAGGTATTCTGCAACCAATAAGGGAATTAAGGGTTACGGGGAGCGGGCGGGTAAGTGGAGCTGAGTCCACGGCCAGATCAGCCATGATCTTGTTGAATGGCAGAGCAGGCTCGAGGGGCTAGATAGCCTACTCCTGTTCCTAATTCTTATGTTCTTATGTTCTTATGCCACACATACATCATCAGATATATACATCCTAGAGACTGATAAGAACATCAGTATCTGCAGTACAGCTAACCAGAGAAAAGAGATAAGCCGTAACAAATTGCAAAGCAAACAGCTCTGAACTCTATTCAGAATACATTGACAGGTAACTATACTATTGAAAAAGAGAAACCGATGGACAAAATGAGATAAAGTGGATGAAATAATGCTGTAACAGGGCATCTAACAGTGTCTGCCATTAGTTAGCCCTTGCATGTTTAGGTTTGTAAAATTTTGAGGTCGTAATTTGTTGAAAGTATGAGCTTATAAAGTTGCAGCGAGGGAAACCAGGCATCTGGGATCTGAGTGAACAGGGAAAGCAACTGTGTATCTCCTTAACCCATCAGATTGAAGGATTGTGAAATAAACTGTGCAAGGATGGAGAAGGAAGAGTAAATTAGAGTGGGTGAATTCAATGTCAAATCAGATGCAGAAAGCAAGAAAGAGAGGGAAAGAAAATTTAGATGAAGACGGAGAGAAAAGAGACAGCAAGGGAATGTAATTAAAAAAAAGTTAAATCTCCAACAACAAATAAAAGCTGAAAGAACGAGACGCCACACTTATAATAGATCATTTTCAGTGGCAGTGAGGTTGATTATCAGTAATTAACACTTATCACAATGTTACTTAGTACATAGATTTGAAATTATTTGGCTTAACTTTCTGTTGCGAGTTCAGTTTGTATTTAGTGTGCAAATACAGTAACATTACAGCATTTAATGCATTTACATACTGAGGCAGACAGCAAGATGCTGTTTTCATGAAGCTATCAGCGGAGTCGTGCAACTCGGACAGCAACTTTTGGATGTTTGAGTTTAACCGTGCATCTGCCCCTTGCCTAATTTTGTTGCACCATTTGCGCATAAATAACACGAGCATCATTAGCCTTACTGTTATTTTGATGGCAAATTCTGGGCCAATGAAGGCAAAAGTAATAGATTAGAGTGAAAAAGAGCAGCATTTCCTAGTTATACCATTCATTATATGCTAGCATATTGTGCCCTGGAGTATTAGAACATGAATTTGTGTCCCTATTTCCTCAAATGATCTTGATCTCAAATTCATTATGGAATATGGTGAGAAGTGGCGAAGCTCTTCTCTAGAAAAAGGCAGAATGAGGGAACACATGCCACTGTCAAGCATAAACTGGCTTTTAGTGCAACATTGATCAGAAACTGACAGTGGGTTACTTGCCAACCATCTTCATCATGCATTGAGGAAACCAAAAAATGGAGAGTACCATTTATTAAAAAAACTAAAAACACAACAAGACACAACAGCTGGAAGGGAGTATAGGTAATGGTAATACTATTCAGTCCAATCCAATCACAAGCCACTTCCGGTTAGGAATTAATGGCACTTTCAATTCAATTTGTGGGCTAATCTCAAATGTAAATTTCTGAAACTTTTTCTCCGCTGTTGTAATCTGAAGCAATTTACAAAATGCAGTGTGCAATAAGACCCAATAAAAGAAAGGGATTTTAACCATAATCCATTCTCCCTCGCAAGGAAAGTCCCAGCCCAATATTATGGCTAACTCCCTGCGTGTCAACGCACCTGTTCTGGTCAAACTTTCACAACTGTATAACTGTGTGCTACAGATGCAGTAATTCCATAATTTTGTGAGATCATATTTACTGGATTACTTCACAAGATCATGAATTTCTGCTTCTGCAGCACTCAGCTAAGTTTCATAGACCAATTTTTACCTTTTGGGGTGAGGAAGTGATTCTACAACACATCAACCTGCCTCTCAATGTTTCTCAGTGCATCAGTTCCCCAGCTTTCTAAGTAGTCAGCTATTTCCAAGTCATCACGCTCTAAACCACATGACAAGCTCAAACATACTAATAAAAAATCTTTAACTCCAGTGTAATAAAAAGGAATGTAACTTAGTCCCACTGAAGCTGTGGCTTTGGTCATAGGCCATTATACAGGGTTGCTTTTCAGTTGTACGTTTTCTTTCGAGTTGTCTTTGTTTTGAAACTGTTTCAACTTTTCTGTAATTGTTTATCAACTTTTCCAAATTCTATAGATTGACGTGCATGCACCAATACTTAAAAAGATTCACACAAAAATCTGCTGCCTGTACTCACATCCTGGATGGGCTGTAGGATTAGGGTTTGTGTCTTTTTTGAAATGCTCTGACACTTCCAACATTTCAACACTGCTTTTCTGTTTGATGGAGAAGATAGGACTTAGTAGATGGAAGGAGCCACAAGCTCAAGACTTTGAGTAATATTTGGAGACCATGTTGGAAATCATTGCCACAGAGCGGGGGATAAAGTCTGATCTTTCAGAGCTAATGCATATTTCAATTCTCCTCATTTACTACATGTGCAATCTGATAAACAGTGGTATAAAATCAATGGGAAATTAATCTTCACATTCATGTGGTTCAGATGAACCCAATGCTCCAACCAATGTGAGAACATTTTTAATGAAAAACATTACTTTTCATAAAGTGCTCGGGTATGAGGCAGGTTGTCACTGGGGCAGAGTTTTGATGATCACCATGTTAACTACAATAAAGTTAAATAATTTTATTTATCCATACAAACTGGTTCCAGTGGGTAAAGTATTATCTTTGAAAATGTAAACCAATTGTCTGCTTTTCTTGGAAAATAAGTTAGTGTAAAAAAGCTGAAAGCAATGAATTAGCCAAGCATAATAGTATTATTTTTAACTAAATGTTTAACTGTGTTTAATGATAATAATTATATGCTGAATATTAATGGCGATGTTTAGCTTTAACTGCCTATTTACTGTGAATCTGGGAACCACAGAAGAAAACACTGAGAATAATCAATCAAATAATTATTTGAGTTAATTGCCAAAGCACCATTAACTTTGGTACAATCAAAATGTGGAATCTGCAGAGTATAAGTAATCCTTAAAGAAAATCAACAATAATCATGTAACATCCTTATTTAAAAACGGAGGCAGACAAAAAGCAGGAAATTATAGATCAGTTAGCTTAACATCTGTGGTTGGGAAGATGTTGGAGTCCATTATTAAAGAAGCAGCAGCACGACATTTGGAAAAGCAAAATTCGGTCAGGCAGAGACAGCATGGATTTATGAAGGGGAAGTCATGCTTGACAAATTTGCTGGAATTCTTTGAGGTTGTAACGAACAGGGTAGATAAAGGGGAACCAGTGGCTGTGGTGTATTTGGACTTCCAGAAGGCATTTGACAAGGTGCCACATAAAAGGTTACTGCACAAGATAAATTTCACGGAGTTGGGATAATATATTAGCATGGATAGAGAATTGGCTAACGAACAGAAAACAGAGAGCAGGGATAAATGGTTCATTCTTGGGTTGGCAATCAGAAACCAGTGGGGTGCCGCAGGGATCAGTGCTGGGACCCCAACTATTTACAATCTACATTAACGACTTGGAGGAAAGGACTGAGTATAATGTAGCCAAATGTGCTGATGATATAAAGATGGGAGGAAAATCAATGTGTGAGGAGGACACACAAAATCTGCAAAAGGACATAGACAGGCTAAGTGAGTGGTCAAAAATTTGGCAGATGGAGTATAATGTTGGAAAGTGTGAGGTCATGCATTTTGGCAGAAAAAAAATCAAAGAGCAAGTTATTATTTAAATGGAGAAAGATTGCAAAGTGCTGCAGTACAGTGGGACCTGGGGGTACTTGTGCATGAAACTCAAAAGGTTAGTGTTGTATATACAGTCTATGGATGTACTCTCTGTGTACTCACTGTGTGGTTGCATAAGATGGAGACTTGTTTACCTGATGTACTACCAATAAGGTTTGCACTGTGTATATACATGCTGGCACCACTAGCGGGTGCAACTGGTGGAGACCGGGGATTTCCTGCCCTGGTGGCAGGGCCCAGTATAAAAGGCTTCACACCATGCTTGTGCCTCACTCTGGAGTTTGGAATAAAGGACCAAGATCACTACAGTTTGAGTACAACACATTGCTCTGTGGAGTCATTCATAAGTACAGTACAGACATAATAGTTAGTATGCAGGTACAGCAAGTGATCAGGAAGGCCAATGGAATCTTGGCCTTTATTGCAAAGAGGATCGAGTATAAAAGCAAGAAAGTTTTGCTACAGTTGTACAGGGTATTGGTGAGGCCACACCTGGAATACTGCGTGCAGTTTTGGTTTCCATATTTAGGAAAAGATATATTTGCTTTGGAGGCAGTTCAGAGAAGGTTCACAAGGTTGATTCCGGAGATGAGGGTGTTGACTTATGAGGAAAGGTTGAGTAGGTTGGGCCTCTACTCATTGGAATTCAGAAGAATGAGAGGTGATCTTATTGAAATGTATAAGATTATGAGGGGGCTTAACAAGATGGATGCAGAGAGGATGTTTCCACTGATCGGGGAGACTGGAACTAGAGAGCATGATCTTAGAATAAAGGGCCGCCCATTTAAAACTGAGATGAGGAGAAATTTCTTCTCTCAGAGGGTTGTAAATCTGTGGAATTCGCTGCCTCAGAGAGCTGTGGAAGCTGGGACATTGAATAAATTTAAGACAGAAATAGAAAGTTTCTTAAACAATAAGGGAATAAGGGGTTATAGAGAGCGGGCAGGGAAGTGACCCGAGTCCATGATTGGATCAGCCATGATCGTATCAAATGGCGGAGCAGGCTCGAGGGGCCGTATGGCCTTCTCCTGCTCCTATTTCTTATGTTCTTATGTTCTTATGCCTAAAATAAATACATGACTTTTCTTCGAAGAATTGTTCTTGTTCTAGATAATATTTGCTCTCTCAGCTTTTTTAAGGAACATTGCAGTATGCCAACTGTAAATTTGAAATAGTGCTGACCCAGGTTGTCTAGACTTTCGATGAAAAACTATTTGACGAAAGTTTTTTTGCCTACGGAAAGAAAAGCGTCGCTTTATGTTTGTCATGACGTGGCATGTGGCATGATAATGTATTTCAAGGCAACTTATGTCACTACATGTGTGTTTGTCAACAAATATTTTATTGTGAAGTTACTACCCCTTTAAGAAGTACTTTCTCTTCTTATTTTTGATTTTTCTGTAGCATATGCAACATTTCTCAAACATGAGGGTTGGAGTATTTGTACATCATAATAAGACTTATATATCAGGGTTTTTGCTGTATGCATTTACAAGGAAAATGCAATAAAATATGGAAATGAATGAGCAGGATTTAATGGTGAATGGAAATTTTCCAATGGATTTAATTTACAGTTTTCAGCATCAGTCGGAGTCACATTATAAGACAATTTTCATAATGATGCTCCCAACACCAGTCATGACTTATTGCATGCTTCCTGACATGGATCAGTTAGTGAATTACTCCCCATATACAATCATTTTTTAAAGGATCCTCTTCTCATTTATGTAGCTAGAATCGCCAGGTCAGAAGTCCTACCCTGGTTTGATAACAATCAAAATATGAATACATTATTAAATGTTTTGCGTGGGGTCCATTTTTGTTGAATTGAGTATCACTCCTTCCCTTTTCTACTGACAGTATAGTTTTTTCTAGTACAGGTAATAAAGAATACCATAGTGGAAAATTTAGTTATTTTAATGCAGACCATATTGCAAGCAGTCCAACATAACTGCAGTGGTAACCATTTACTACCATTGATAAGCCCTCAGTGTCTACCTGCAAGATAATCTATCCCAGTAAGTATTTGGCTTTCACCAACTTAAAGGCAAACATTTTCTGAGCTTTCACCCTTATACGAGAGAGAAGACAGTAGTATCTTTCAAATTCTGACTAATCCCTAGTAGCTTCGTAGTGAGCACAGAGGAAATGAGATGGCTGACAACATTTTATTTTAATTGTAGAGAAACTGCAAATCATTCTGCTCATTGGCTTTTTTTCCCCCAGCAGACCAGAAGTCAGTCATAATGGGGGCAGATGTGCAGCGGTGAGCTGAAGTTCACACACTAGAGGATAGAAGTTGGGGGGTGGGCGGAATGTCCGCCACTGTCAGTCATCAGCCTAGCACTGATGACGCCAAGAGGGGGTGCCACACTGCCAATTGGCGGCCCGGCCGAACCCGGGGGCATAATTGTCAGCCCAACCTGGCAGTTGGCTGACAAAAAAAAGGATGGCGGCCGCGATAGTAGGTTCTCCCCTTTAATGGCAGCCGCAACGCCATTTTGCAAGTACTGCAAGCATAGTGTACCAGCAGAAAAAGCTGTTGACACCAGGCAGTGGCAGCAAGATTTTTTCGGCGGAATTTCGCCATCGGCGGGGGGCGAGGGGGGGGGGGAAGGGCGGGGGAACATCGGCGGTGCGTGCTCTGATGACGCACTTAGGCCGGATCAGCAGCAGCGGAGTGGTAGTGGGAGGACCAGGTCATCGGCGGAATACCACAGGAGCAGAATTTTCAAAATAGCGGCCATTCCATAAAAAATCGGCAGCCATTGCACTCCGCAGCGTGGCCGCAATTTCTGGCGGTAACAAGCCTAAGGGAAAGGGGAATGTCGGCCCCTTAGTGTTGGCAGATTATCTTACTACAACTGACCTTAATCCTTGATCCTGTCTTGATTCAATATCCATACGAGTTCTTGCAGAAGGGGATGACTAGCTAGCTATCAGGAGCATGAACAGAAATAAGAAATAAGAAATAAGAAATAGGAGCAGGATTAGACCATTTGACCCCTCGAGCCTGCTCCGCCATTTAATAAGATCATGGCAGATCTAATCATGGACTCAGTGCCACTTCCTTGCCCACTTCCCATAACCCTTTGTTCCTTTATCGTTCAAAAATCTGTCTATCTCTGCCTTAAATATATTCAATGACCCAGCTTCCAAAGCTCTCTGGAAAAGAGAATTCCACAGATTTACATCCATCTGAGAGAAGCAATTCCTCCTCATCTCAGTTTTAAATGGGCGGCCCCTTATTCTGAGACTATGCTCCCTAGTTTTAGTTTCCCCTATGAGTGGAAATATACTCTCTGCATCCATCTTGTCCAGCCCCCTCATTATCTTATATGTTTCGATAAGATCACCTCTCATTCTTCTGAACTCCAATGAGTATAGACCCAACCTACTCAACCCATCTTCATAAGTCAACCCCCTCATCTCCGGAATCAACCTAGTGAACCTTCTGTGAACTGCGTCCAATGCAAGTATATCCTTTCTTAAATACGGAGACCAGAACTGCACGCAGTACTCCAGATGTGGCCTCACCAATAACCTGTACAGTTGTAGCAGGACTTCTCTGCTTTTATACTCTATCCCCCTTGCAATAAAGGCCAACATTCCATTTGCCTTCCTGATTACTTGCTGTACCTGCTTACTAACCTTTTGCGTTTCATGCACAAGGACCCCCAGGTCCCTCTGTATTGCAGCACTTTGCAATTGTTCTCCATTTAAATTATAATTTGCTTTTCTATTTTTTCTGCCAAAATAGATAACCTCACATTTTCCCACATTATACTCCACCTGCCAAATTTTTGCCCACTCACTTAGCCTGTCTATATTCCTTTGCAGATTTTTTGAGTCCTCCTCACAATTTTCTTTACCACCCATCTTTGTATCATCAGCAAACTTGGCTACATTACACTCGGTCCCTTCATCCAAGTCATTAATATAGATTGTAAATAGTTGAGGGCCCCGCACCGATCCCTGCGGCACCCCAGGAGTTACTATTTGCCAACCGGAAAATGACCCGTTTATCCCGACTCTCTGTTTTCTGTTAGTTAGACAATCTTCAATCCATGCTAATATATTATCCCCACCCCCCATGACCTTTTATCTTGTGCAGTAAACTTTTATGTGGCACCTTATCGAATGCCTTCTGGAAATCCAAATACACCACATCCATTGGTTGCTCATCATCCATCCTATTCGTTACATCCTCAAAGAATTCTAGCAAATTTGTCAAACATAACTTCACCTTCATAAATCCATGCCGACTCTGCCTGACAGAATTTTGCTTTTCCAAATATTCTGCCACTGCTTCTTTAATATTGGACTCCAACATCTTCCCAACCACAGATGTTAGGCTAACTAGTCTATAGTTTCCTGTTTTTTGTCTGCCTCCATTTTTAAATAGGGATGCTACATGATTATTGTTGATTTTCTTTAATGGTTAATTATACTCTGCAGATTCCATATTTTGATTATATCAATAGTTAATAGTGTTTTGGCAATTAACTCAAATAATTATTTGATTGATTATTCTCAGTATTTTCTTCTGTGGTTCCCAGATTCACAGTAAATAGGCAGTTAAAGCCATCGCCATTAATATTCTGCACATAATTATTATCATTAAACACAGTTAAACATTTAGTTAAAAATAATACTATTATGCTTGGCTAATTCATTGCTTTCAGCTTTTTTACACTAACTTATTTTATAAGAAAAGCAGACAATTGGTTTACATTTTCAAAGATAATACTTTACCCACTGGAACCAGTTTGTATGGATAAATAAAATTATTTAACTTTATTGTAGTTAACATGGTGATCATCAAAACTCTGCCCCAAGTGGCAACCTGCCTCATACCTGAGCACTTTATGAAGAGTAATGTTTTTCATTAAAAATGTTCTCACATTGGTTGGAGCATTGGGTTCATCTGAACCACATGAATGTGAAGATTAATTTCCCATTGATTTTATACCACTGTTTATCAGATTGCACATGTAGTAAATGAGGAGAATTGAAATATGCATTAGCTCTGAAAGATCAGACTTTATCCCCGCTCTGTGGCAATGATTTCCAACATGGTCTCCAAACATTACTCAAAGTCTTGAGCTTGTGGCTCCTTCCATCTACTAAGTCCTATCTTCTCCATCAAACAGAAAAGCAGTGTTGAAATGTTGGAAGTGTCAGAGCATTTCAAAGAACACGCCAATCCTAATCCTACAGCCCATCCAGGATGTGAGTACAGGCAGCAGAGATTTATAGAAGGATATTTTTGAGTGAATCTTTTTAAGTATTGGTGCATGCACGCCAATCTATAGAATTTGGAAAAGCTGATAAACAACTACAGAAAATTTGAACCAGTTTCAAAACAAAGACAACTCGAAAGAAAACGTACAACTGAAAAGCAACCCTGTATAATGGCCTATGACCAAAGCCACAGCTTCAGTGGGACCAAGTTACATTCCTTTTTATTACACTGGAGTTAAAGATTTTTTATTAGTATGTTTGAGCTTGTCATGTGCAATAGAGCGTGATGACTTGGAAATAGCTGACTACTTAGAAAGCTGGGGAACTGATGCACTGAGAAACATTGAGAGGCAGGTTGATGTGTTGTAGAATCCCTTCCTCACACCCAAAGGTAAAAATTGGTCTATGAAACTTAGCTCAGTGCTGCAGAAGCAGAAATTCATGATCTTGTGAAGTAATCCAGTAAATATCATCTCATAAAATTATGGAATTACTGCATCTGTAGCACACAGTTATACAGCTGTGAAAGTTTGACCAGAACAGGTGCGTTGACACGCAGGGAGTTAGCCATAATATTGGGCTGGGACTTTCCTTGCGAGGGAGAATGGATTATGGTTAAAATCCCTTTCTTTTATTGGGTTTTATTGCACACTGCATTTGGTAAATTGCTTCAGATTACAACAGCGGAGAAAAAGTTTCAGAAATTTACATTTGAGATTAGCCCACAAATTGAATTGACAGTGCCATTAATTCCTAACTGGAAGTGGCTTGTGATTGGATTGCACTGAATAGTATTACCATTACCTATACTCCCTTCTAGCTGTTGTGTCTTGTGTTTTTAGCTTTTTAACTAAATGGTACTCTCCATTTTTTGGTTTCCTCAATGCATGATGAAGAGGGTTGGCAAGCAACCCACTGTCAGTTTCTGATCAATGTTGTACTAAAAGCCAGTTTATGCTTGACAGTGGCATGTATTCCCTCATTCTGCCTTTTTCTAGAGAAGAGCTTCGCTACTTCTCACCATATTCCATAATGAATTTGAGATCAAGATCACTTGAGGAAATATGGACACAAATTCATGTTCTAATACTCCAGTGCACAATATGCTAGCATATAACGAATGGTATAACTAGGAAATGCTGCTCTTTTTCACTCTAATCTATTACTTTTGTCTTCATTGGCCCAGGTTTTGCCATCAAAATAACAGTAAGGCTAATGATGCTCGTGTTATTTATGCGCAAATGGTGCAACAAATTTAGGCAAGGGGCAGATGCACGGTTAAACTCAAACATCCAAAAGTTGCTGTCCGAGTTGCACGACTCCGCTGATAGCTTCATGATACAGCATCTTGCTGTTTGCCTCACTAGTTAAATGCATTAAATGCTGTAATGTTGCTGTATTTGCGCAGTAAATACAAACGAAACTCGCTACAGAATGTTAACCCAAGTAATTTCATGTCTATCTACTAAGTAACATTGTGATAAGTGTTAATTACTGATAATCAACCTCACTGCCACTGAAAATGATCTATTATAAGTGTGGAGTTTCATTCTTATAATAGATGGAAGATTAAAGCATCCCCATCATGCGACTGTGGGGCTCCTAATCAGACCCTGGAGCACATCATTGAGCACTGCCCTCAGAGGAAACTTGCAGGCAGCCTCCTGTTACACCGGAGGCTTTGGCCTGGATATCCAACTTGAATAATGATATTTGAGTTGCTTTGCTACTAATATAAGAAGGAATAAGTATCACCTAGGTAAAGAAAGAACATATCAAGACATTTCACGTCAGTATTTACAGAACATAGTCATACAGTATTATAGGGAGATTGCAGGTATGTTCAATAGTAAATTTTATGGAAAGAGTGGGCTGCTTCTTTGGTCAAGGACATAGTATTCTGGAATCATATAAGTTCATGGCACAGAAGGTGGCCATTCGGCCCATCATGTCTGCACTGGTTGAAAAAGAGCTATCCAGCCTAATCCCACTTTCCAGCTCTTGGTCCAAAGCCTTGCAGTTTACAGCACTTCACGTGCATATCCAAGTACTTTAGAAATTTGATGAGGATTTCTGTCTATCACCCTTTCAGGCAGTAAGTTCCAGATTCCCACCACCCTCTAAGTGAAACATTTTCTCCTCCACTCCCCTCTAATCCTTTTACCAATTACTTTAAATCTATGCCCCTGGTTATTGATCTCTCTCTTAAGGGAAATAGGTGCTTCCTATCCAGTCTATCTAGGCCCCTCATAATCTTATACACCTCAATTAAATCTCCCCTCAACTGCCTCTGTTCCAAAGAAAATAACCCTTCTGATTCCAAACTTTCCTCATAGCCAAAATTCTCCAATCCTGGCAACATCCTTGTGATTCTCTTCTGTACCCTTTCCAGTGCAATCACATCTTTCCTGTATTGTGGTGGCCAGAACTGTACACAGTACTCTAGGTGTGGCCTAACTAATGTTTTTTAGAGAGTTCTATCATAATCTCCCTGCTCTTACATGCTCTGCCTCAGCTAATAAAGGAATATATCCTGTATGCATTCTTAACCACCTTAACTACCTGTCCTACTGCCTTCAGGGATCTGTGGATATGCAATCCAAGGTTCCTCTGTTCCTCTACACTTCTCAGTGTCGTACCATTTATTGTGTATTCCCTTGCCTTGTTAGCCCACCCTAAATGCATTACCTCAGATTGAATTCCATTTGCCACTTTTCTGCCCACCCGACCAGTCCATTGCAATCTTCCTGCAGACTACAACTTCCTCCCTATCAACCACATGGCCAATTTTTGTATCATCTGTAAACTTCTTAATCATGCCCCTACATTGAAATCTAAATCATTGATATATACCACAAAATGCAAGGGACCTAGTACTGAGCCCTGAGGAACCGCACTGGAAACAACCTTCCAGTCACAAAAACACCCGTTGACAATTGGCCTTTGCTTCCCGACATGAGCCAATTTTGGATCCAACTTGCCACTTTCCCTTGGATCCCATGGGCTTTTACTTTTCTGACCAGTCTACCATGTTGGACAATGTCAAAGGCCTTTCTAAAATATATGTAGACTACATCAAATGCACTGCCCTCATCGACCTTCCTTGTTACCTCCTCAAAAATTTGTATCAAGTTAGTCAGACATGACCTTCCCTTAACAAATCCATGCTGACTGTCCTTGATTAATCCGTGCCTTTCTAAATGATGATTAATACTGTCCTTTAGTATTTTTCCAATAATTTTCCCACCACTGGGGTTAGGCTGACTGGCCTGTAGTTACTCAGCCTATTCCTCTATCCCTCTCCACCGTCGCTCTCCATCTGTCCTGTTTCTCCCCCAAGTCTCCTCTCTCCCCTTTCCTACTTCCTTGACCTGTACCCATGCTCCCTGCTTCTGCAACTCCCACTTCACTCTATTTCACCCACCCCCTCCCCTTATTCACTCTGCCCATGTTCTGGCATCACTGATAACAACAGTGAGGTCGCTTCCTTTAGCCTCCATCTAACATCTTCCAGTGGCCTTCAATTCTGTCCTCTTTCCTCACCCCCACACCTGGGCATCAAATTATTCTCGGATTTCTTACTATTATCTACATCCCCCTCCCCAACCGCTAACCTGCTCTATCTTCCACCTTGGTCCCAATGTCCAACAATGCTTTACCATCCTGTAGCCCTCGAACATCCCCCTCCCCTGCACTATTCTACCGTTGACCTTTTCTGGGCTTCATCATTGCAATCCTTCATTAGCCCTGGTCCAGGTATACCCCACTGTCTAACTCCTCTTCACTTGAAGACTTCCCTGTGTACAATGCCAGTTATAAATCAATAAAATAAGTTATTCTTATATACTTTATAGCACAGAGAAAAATTGGTTTTCTTAACTGCACATTTGTTAGATAAAGGGTTTTTAAGTTAAGTACACATTACTGGATTGGCCTTAAGATATTATCAAAAGTATATTAATGTAAACTATATATTGGGCAGAGAATTGAATGTAGAAAAGCATTAATCAGTTACAGGTCACATTTGAACTCAAGCCAGTTGAAGCTCAAACAAACTGTTTCACTCGAAACATAACATTGTCAGTCTGCAAGTTTCACTGTTAAAATGAATCTCTGCCACTGAATTATTGATTCATTTAATTGTTTACTTTTGTGTAGTCAGTCAACCCTGTTTTTTTTTAATTCCAAAGATCACAAAATAGGTTTGGAAGAAGAATATCCTTTGGCCCATTTGATCAGATCCATGCAAACTCTCAGTCCATTACAGCGTCTAGCTGTTTCTTAAATAGGTCTAGGCTTCAACCATCCTTTGTATACAGTAATACTTCCCGAAGTCTATCCTAAATTGGTCTTTCAAATTTCTGAATTACAAGAATATGCATTTACATAGTGCTTCTCAGATTAGAATAACATCCTAGAATTCTTTACAGATTTCCAAATAAAATGGACTTTGAGCATAAGGGAAAATAGGTACAATGAAGTTCAAGGATTGAGCTGAAAGAATGGTTGAAGAGAAGTGGTTAATAGATTATTGGAAGTGGGCAGGGAAAATTAAACATACAGGAATTCTGAGAAGGAGTTCCAGATGATGGCGCCTGAATGAGCAGCTGTCAATAACAGTGAAGCAATGAGGATGGTGAATGAAGACTAATCTAATGTTAGAGTAATGAATGGTGAAAGCAAATTGGTGAAGGCTGAAGGAGATCACTGAGGTGGGGTGATGCGAGACCATGGAAGCATTTGAGGATGAGAATAAAAATCTTGAAATTGTGTCATAAGGGCCAGGAACCTGACAATGATCAGGTTAATGGAAATGCAGGGCTTTGATTGGTCAACACAAGAAGAACATTTTAAATGAGGTGAAGTTGGTGGAACATGGAAGCAGAGATACTGGATAGACATGCTTTAGAGAAATCAAGCTGCAAGGTAATAAAGGCATGGATTACAGTCTCAGAGCCAATGGGAGACAGGTGGAACAAAGCAGCCTTGGTGACAGAATAGATGTGAGGTAGGAAGCTAATCTTGAGAATCAGCAACACCCAGATTCTGGAGAGGAACACCATGGGCTTTTACTTTTTTGACCAACATGTCATGTGGAAACTTTTCAAAGGCCTTGCTAAAACCCATGTAGACTACGTCAAATGCACCACCCTCATCGACCCTCCTTGTTACCTCCTCAAAAATATTCAATCAATTTAGTCAGATATGATCTTCCCTTAACAAATCCGTGTCGAGTGTCTTTGATTAATCAGTGATTTTCCAAATGATGATCTATACTGTCCCTCAGAATTTTTTCCAATAATCTTCCCACCACTGAGATTAGGCTGAATGGCCTGTAAATACTCGGCCTATGCCGTTCTCCCTTTTTAAACAGTGGTACAACGACAGCAGTCCTCCAGTCCTCTGGCACCACGGCTGTCACCAGAGAGGATTGGAAAATGATAGTCAGAGCCTCTGCTATTTCCTCCCTCGCCTCTCTTTAAGAGCCTGGGATACATTTCATCCAGGCCTGGCAATTTATCTAATTTCAAAGATGCTAAATCTTTCAAAACTTTCTCTCTCTCTCTATGTTTATCTCATCTTATATTTCACATTCCTCCTTAATTACAATGTCTACATCTTCCCTTTCTTCCATAAGGCAGGTGCAAAGTATTCATTAAGAACCATACCCACGTCTTCCATTTCCACACATAGGTTACCATTTTGGTCTGTAATAGGCCCTACTCTTTCCTTAATTATTCTCTTGCTCTTAAGAAACATAAGAACATAAGAAATAGGAGCAGGAGTAGGGCATTTGGCTCCTCGAGCCTGCTCCGCCATTTAATAAGATCATGGCTGACCTGTTCATGGACTCAACTCTTTAAGTATTTATCTTTTCAGATCTGTAATCTTTTTTTGGCATTTGCAGCTGAATCCTCTGGATGGTGACACAGCTTCATACTAAGCGTTACTGTCATGTATTCAACTGTCATTGTAATCCATGTATAAACTGAACTACGTTGCACACTGTGAGAACACTGACCACTAGGTGGTGAACTTATGGGAGACACTCCTAACCTGGACTTTCAGGTATAAAAGGGGAAGCTCCACCCAGCTTCTCCACTTCAGTGCTGGCTAATAAAGGTTACTAATCACAGAGTGACCTTCTCTCTAGTATGGGCCTTGTGTGCATTTGTACTGTATAGTAAGGACATATCATTGGCGACAAGAAACTGGGATTTAAACCACGCGAGCATGGCCACGAGCAGCACAGATGAGAGGTACTGTGTTGGTGATGATTGGGACAATTTTATTGAGAGACTACAGCAAAGTTTCGTCACCAAGGAATGGCTGGGACAGGATTCGGCTGACAAACGCAGGGCTCATCTCCTGACGGTTTGTGGATCCAGGACGTACTCCCTGATGAAGGACCTTCTAGCGCCAGAGAAGCCGACGGACAAGACTTTTGAAGAGCTCAGTAAGTTGATCGGGGAACACTTTAAACCGGTGAGCAGCATGCACAAGGCGAACACCGGTTTTACACGCACCGGCGGCGAGAAGGGCAAAGCGTTCCAGACTTTGTGGCAGTTCTCCGGCGACTGGCGAGCCTATGTAAGTTCCTAGATGCATGCAGAGCAGAGATGCTGCAAGACTTTTTTATTGAGGGCATCGGGCATGCTGGGGTTTTCAGGAAACTGATTGAGACAAAAGACATGACCCTGGAAATGGCGGCTTTGATGGCCCAGACATTTATCTCAGGGGAGGAAGAGACCAGAATGATGTTTGACAAAAATCTTGGTTTAAATACAGCAAATGGACAGGGAGTCAACATTGTTAATGTGGCACACAGTTCTTCAGGCAGACAGGTGCAATCAGACATGCCCGAGAATGTAGTCGGACCCAAAGGGGGAATTCAACAGAGACAATGGCTAGCTGAACGGCGATTCATGCCATCGCAAGGGACAATGCGGCCAGTAATGGAGCCATCAACACCTGTCAATGGTGCATTTAAGGACAGTTACAGAGACAGTCAGAAACGATCGACTGGTAATGGCCCTTTTGTTTCCAACAACGGCTCATGTTGGAGGTGTGGAGGCAAACACACAGCCAGAGCTTGCAGGTATCAACAATATACCTGCAGAAATTGCAACGTCAGCGGTCACTTGGGCGTATGTGCAGGAAACCTGCAGTCAGGTTGATGTACGAGGAGGACGGGCCCGATGGAAGCCCTATGAGGCCAAATGGACACTGGGGGAAATCGCTGGAAGCTGAAGTTCAGCAAGTTCATGTGGAGCACATATACAATTCATACACCAGGACGCCACCGATAATGATGAAAGTGCTCCTCAATGGCATCCCAGTATTAATGGAGCTAGACACGGGGGCAAGCCAGTCCTTGATGAGTATCAAACAGTTCGAAAAGTTGTGGGCGTCCAAGGCCAGAAGGCCAAAATTATTGCCGATTGATGCACAGCTACGGACATATACAAAGCAGATCATTCCGGTGCTAGGCAGCGCCACGTTAGTCGTGACCCATAAAGATTCGGAGAACAGGTTGCCACTCTGGATTGCCCCGGGGACAGACCCGCAATGCTGGGAAGGAGTTGGCTTGCTATCATGAACTGGAAATTGGGCGATGTCAATGCAATTTTTTCTGTGGCGTGAATATAATGCTCACAGGTCCTGGACAAATTTGACTCACTATTTCAACCCGGCATTGGCACTTTCGTGGGGACCAAGTTAATGATTCACATACACCCGGACGCCAGGCCAGTACACCAAAAGGCCAGGGCGGTGCCATACATGATGCGGGAAAAGATAGAAGGCGAATTGGACCGCCTGCTGAGGGAATGCATCATCTCGCCAGTCGAATTCAGTGACTGGGTGAGTTGTGCTGGTGCTCAAGGCGGATGGGTCGGTCAGGATATGTGGCGATTGCAAGGCCACCATCAATCGGGTGTCACTCCAAGACCAGTACCCGCTACCGAGAGCGGAGGATCTCTTTGCGATGCTATCAGGTGGCAAACTTTTTTCAAAATTGGACCTGACCTCAGCTTACATGTCCCAGGAGCTGGTGAGTGAGTTGAAGAAGCTGACCACCATCACGGCACACAAGGGGTTGTTTGAGTACAACAGATGTCTGTTCGGGACTCGCTCGGCTGCCGCGATCTTTCAACGAAACATGGAAAGTCTCCTCAAGTCGATTCCAAGGATGGTGGTTTTTCAAGACAACATCCTCATCATGGGTTGCGATACTGAAGAACACCTCCAAAACCTGGAGGAGGTGCGACGCAGACTGGACCGGGTAGGTCTGCAACTGAAAAAGGCGAAGTGCGTCTTCCTAGCTCCAGAGGTAGAATTCCTGGGGATGAGGGTAGCAGCAAAAGGGATCAGACCTACTGCATCCAAAACGGAAGCGTTCCAGAGAGCACCCAGACCCCATAACACGATGGAGCTGCGTTCGTTCCTGGGGCTCCTGAAGTATTTTGGTAACTTTCTTCCCAAATTGAGCACGCTGTAAGAGCCTCTACACGTGCTCCTACGCAAAGGTCGTGAATGGGTCTGGGGGGACAGCCAGGAAAGGGCTTTTGATAGAGCACGCAATTTGTTATGCTCCAACAATCTGTTAACGCTATATAACCCATGTAAGAAACTTGTGTTAACGTGCGATGCGTCGTCCTATGGGGTCGGGTGTGTGTTGCAGCATGTTAATGCCAAGGGTCAGTTACAGCCGGTAGCTTATGCCTCCAGAAGTCTGTCCCAGGCAGAAAGGGGCTACGGAATGGTAGAAAAGGAAGCGCTTGCATATGTATATGCAGTAAAAAAAATGCACCAGTACCTGTTTGGGAGGAAATTTGAGCTGGAGACAGATCACAAACCCCTAACGTCCCTTTTGGCCGACAACAAGGTCATAAATTCAAATGCGTCGGCCTGCATACAGAGGTGGGCACTCACGTTAGCCGCCTAAGACTATACAATTCGGCACAGACTGGGCACTGAAAATTGCGCCGATGCACTCAGCAGGCTCCCACTAGCCACCACCGAGGGAGCAACCGAGCATGCTGCTGAGATGGTCATGGCTGTTGAAGCTTTTGAAAGCGAAGGCTCACCCGTGACAGCCCGTCAGATCAAAGTCTGGACAAATAGAGACCCGCAACTGTCTTTATTCAAGAAATGTGTCCTGAATGGGGACTGGGCAGCCACGTATGGGGCATGCTCTGAGGAATTTAAACCATTTCACAGGCGCAAGGTTGATTCAGGCCGATTGCCTACTGTGGGGAAACTGAGTAGTCATGCCCCAGATGGGCAGAGAGGCGTTCATCCGAGAACTCCACAATGAGCACCCGGGCATTGTCATGATGAAGGCAATTGCTAGGTCACACATTTGGTGGCCAGGGATAGATGCAGACCTGGAACTTTGTGTTCGCAGGTGCAACACGTATGCCCAGCTGGGCAATGCGCCCAGGGAGGCCCCCCTTAGCCCCTGGTCCTGGCCCGCCAAGCCATGGTCACGCATCCATGTGGACTACGCAGGTCCTTTCATGGGAAAAATGTTTTTGGTTGTAGTAGACGCCTACTCCAATTGGATCGAGTGTGACATTCTCAATTCAAGCACATCCTCTGCCACGGTAGAAAGTCTACGGGCAATGTTCGCTGCCCATGGTCTACGGGACGTCTTGGTCAGCGACAATGGCCCGTGCTTTACAAGCATTGAATTCCAGGACTTCAAGGCAGGAAATGGTATCAACCATGTCAGAACGGCACCGTTCAAGCTGGCCTCAAACGGCCAGGCGGAACGAGCAGTGCAGATAATCAAACAGGGGATGCTCAGAATCCAAGGGGGTTCCCTACAATGCCGCTTATCACGCCTCCTGTTGGCCAATAGATCCCGACCACGCTCGCTCACAGGGGTTCCACCCTAATGAAAAGGATGCTCAAAACCAGGTTATCCCTTACACATCCCACCATGAAAGAAATTGTTGAGAGCAGGCGCCGGTCACAATGTGACTACCATGACGGGAATGCGAGGGCGCGATGTATTGATGTCAATGACCCTGTCTTTGTGCTCAACTACGCTGCAGGGCCCAAATGGCTCGCAGGCACTGTGATTGCCAAAGAGGGGAATAGGATTCTGGTAGTTGAACTTACCAATGGACAAATCTGCCGCAAACACGTGGATCAAACAAAAAGGAGGTTCAGCAACCCCATAGAAGAAGCAGAGGAAGAACACGATGTAGAGTTCACTCCACCACAGGTGACCGAACACCGGAACCAAGTGGAGGAGAGCCCAGTCATTGTGGGCAGTCCGGACAGGCCTGAGGCACCGCAAACAGCAGACACTCAGGCCAGCGCCCAATAACCGGAGCCCCAACTCAGGCATTCTACAAGGGAGCGTAAACCACCAGAGAGACTTAACCTGTGATCCCAATAAGACTTTGGGGGGGAGGTGATGTCATGTATTCAACTGTCATTGTAATCCATGTATAAACTGACCTAAGTTGTACACTGTGAGAACACTGACCACTAGGTGGTGAACTTGTGGGAGACACTCCTAACCTGGACTTTCAGGTATAAAAAGGGAAGTTCCACCCAGCTTCTCCACTTCAGTGCTGGCTAATAAAGGTTACTGATCACAGAGTGACCTTCTCTCTAGTATGGGCCTCATGTGCATTTGTACTGTATAGTAAGGACATATCAGTTACCTCTGTCCAGGTATTCTGGACTTCTCTGCTATGAGCAAGATGCCCCGGAGTGTCAAACAGTGCAATCTTCCTGTGTCTGATTCATCCTGCAGCACTTCTGCTACTGCATCAGGAAACTTTGATGCTTGCACACACCACTGCAAACTTGTTGCAATGAGAAAGTAATACAAAGACTTTTGGATCGAAAATGAATTCCTTTTAAAATAGCTGCTGCAGGCCTATAAAAGACTGGAGATCGTGTCCCAAAAACAGCTAGCTCCCAATCGCTGAACGACCACATACTGGGAACTTGCTCGAAATGTGTAATGAAACTTGACCCAGGAAGATTGTTTAGTGATCGTGCGTGGCTTGGGTGGGTACAATGCCCCCACCATGTCATTACTGCTGTCTCCATGCTCAGATCTGAACATCAGCTCTTATATCTTGTAATGCAAATATCTCATTATAGTATAATTTTCTTGTCAGAAGAGTCTGATGAGATAGGTACAGAGCTATGTTCAGTGCATGTCAGAAGCATTTACTGACTAAATTTAATTATATTGTCCATCTGTACATCTTAAATTGGATAGCAGTCTTCTTACAGTTTCCTGGCCAAATCATTGACATTGAGCAGACTTCTATATGTTTAGTGCTTTATCAAAGGACTGTGGAAAGAAAACTTAAAATCAAAAGTAATTATGCAAAATGATGAATCAGACAAGGGCATTTAAATATAATAGAATAGGTTCAGGGTGTCTTCAGTGCAACAATGGCCTGCATATTTACTGGGCCGGGTTATGTTGGCAGGTGGTGGGAGGAGGGGTGGGGGGCAGTGGAGTTTTCCTACATGCTGTGGAGTTTTAACCACAGCAAGAGCTTTTTGGCCTTGGCAGGTTCTCTGCCCAGAAGTCAGCCTAATTGACAGGCTTGGCTTACAGTCGGGCAGGGAGGACTCCGAAGCAGGACCAGGTAGGTCCTATCCACGACCACGGGGAGGAGGTGGTTCCGATCTTGGGAAGGGTCCAATCCCACGCCCTGGTGGGTGTGCGCGATCCCTGGAGGGGGCGACCGATCCCCTACCCCAGGGGTCTTTATATGGGGGGGGGGGTCTGATGGAGGGACCTGGGAGGCCGGGGGGAAGCACTCCTGCTCCTCCTGGCCCACAAGCTGCTGCAAAGACACTTAACATCTCCCCGAAGCTGTTCTCGCCTTGCTTCAGCTGCCAGGTTTCCCAAGGCCTGGTAAACCCGGCCGCCCACTGTAAAACCTGCAGAACAGGTTAAATCAGAGGCTGCCAGTGTTATTAACATACTTAAAATGCCAACCCGCCTCCTGGCAGCAGGGTGGCTACCTGCCCCTTATGCCGCCTCGGTAAAGCCAGGAAGTCGGTGGGTTGGAGCCAGCTTCCCGACGTCATTGGAATTTTTTCCCCCATCTGCACTCATCCATGTTAAAATTCCCCCCAAATATGTTGTGGTGAGCATCTAAATGCTCCAGTTTAGCTGTAAATAGGAGGGTAAGAGAGTAAAGAGAAAGTACTATTGGGATAGATGGGAAGATGAGAAAACACTCAAAATAAAGTTATTTTATCTGTTTATAACAATCCAACTCAGGAAATTATGAAGTTCTCGAGACAGCACCTTAGCTGACTATGTATAATAGAATTATTAGACCAATAGTGCTAATGTACTGTTACAGAGGGAGTCATTTTGACTTTTGGAGATAATTTAAAACAGGCAATATTGATTCAGCTTCCCATTATATCTCTCTCCTGATTTTTATTTATATCAACTCTCGAGGCCAGTAGTGAGCACCTCCGGTAAATCGGAGCCCTAGATCTCAATGATGGTAGTCACAGTGTTTGCCAGCACAACTACATCTGGGCTTTGGACCTGTATTCTGGAGGATTCCCATACTGTAAGCTGTCGAGTTGCTACTAGCTCCAAGGTGGAGTAAAAGTTTCCGCAAATATCTCATGTACATGCACAGATGTCAGAACCTGACTTTTGTATAGTTTTTCGCATACCTTGCAGGGAGCTCTGTAGATTCTTAAAGATGTGAATCAACCAATTCTACTGATAAGTAAGTTCTGGAGCTTGCAGCAATGGCAAGTCTGGCTCTTGACGTTCCTTTCTCTTGTTGTGGTTCATCTGCAGCCATCTCCACTTGGTCACATGCTGAGTGCTTCACCAGAAGCTGCCTAATGCTAATAGCCAGGGCTGCAGGGAGTAGTCTTGATCACCTAGCAGCCAGTCATCCAGTATGTTCTTTGAAATTGTACCAATATCATAAACTGCCCCAAAATGGAGGCATTGTGGCTGCTGCTAAAGTATTGCACCTTCACCTGCATTATTCTGTTCCTGTAGTCTAACACCACCTGTATGTTGCTGGAGTGAAAGCCTTTCCTATTATGACATGAAGTTATAGTTAGAGGCCTTGATGAATACGTGAATACCATTACTGTGCACTTTCGGAAAGCCTGTCACCTGGTAAAAGTGATGTGCTCTTTTCTGCTGTGCCTAATTTCCATGGCCAAATGGGCAAAAGTGTTTCCTTTGACAAGCAAGGATTCTGTCACGTGCTTTATGCATCTGCAGACCAGAATCTGAATAAAGTAGTAAATGTCACGAGTGGTGGTTTAAAAGTATCTTGTTGCATAAAAATTCAATACTATGGTGACCTTCAAAGCAGCAGGCAGGAATGTCCTTGTATGAAATCTGACCCACAGATTGGGCTCTACTAATTTGATGACAAATTGCCTTGTAGCATAGACGGGGAATGTAGGCTTCCTCAACTATGACCAAATGGGTGTTCCTGGATCTGAATACTTGGATCTCAGGCCAAGTCTAAATGGGTGCCAGAACCTGAGGTGCAAGGGCACCTGCATTTCTTCACTCTGTCTTAAATTATCTTTCTCCTCCAAATCCATAAATGCCACTGGAAGGCCCAATGAAATGCCCATGCTGAGTACTGTGGATATAATTAAGGTTTACTGCTGTGGCATCTATTGGTCTGTGTAAAAGGAGACCTGTAATGCAAAAATGCAGAGACAAACAGCAGAATAAAGTAATGCAAACACAATAATATACAATTAGAGGCAAGACAAAATAAATAATAGAATGAGGGGCATCACTAATGCACAAACTGCAGTAGGAACAACCAATGAATAAATCAAATTGCAATGCGGTACAAATCTGTCAGTGACACCTTTAGAGTCCTTTTATGCAAAGACATAGAAACATAGAAATATAGAAAATAGGTGCAGGAGTAGGCCATTTGGCCCTTTGAGCCTGCACCACCATTCAATATGATCATGGCTGATCATTCACCTCAGTACCTCTTTCCTGTTTTCTCTCCATACCCCTTGATTTCCTTAGCCGTAAGGGCCACATCTAACTCTCTCCTGAATATATCCAATGAACTGGCATCAACAACTCTCTGCGGTAGAGAATTCCACAGGTTAACATCTCTCTGAGTGAAGAAGTTTCTCCTCATCTCAGTACGAAATGGCTTACCCCTTATCCTTAGACTGTGACCCCTGGTTCTGGACTTCCCCAACATCGGGAACATTCTTCCTACATCTAAATAGTCCAGTCCCGTCAGTATTTTATATGTTTCTATGAGATCCCCTCTCATTCTTCTAAACCAGTGAATACAGGCCCAGTCGATCCAGTCTCTCCTCATATGTCAGTCCTGCCATCCCGTGAATCAGTCTGGTGAATCTTCGCTGCACTCCCTCAATAGCAAGAACATCCTTCCTCAGATTAGGAGAGCAAAACAGAACACAATATTCCAGGTGAGGCCTCACCAAGGCCCTGTACAACTGCAGTAAGACCTCCCTGCTCCTATACTCAAATCCCCTAGCTATGAAGGCCAACATGCCATTTGCCTTCTTCACCGCCTGCTGTAACTGCATGCCAACTTTCAATGACTGATGTACCATGACACCCAGGTCTCGTTGCACCTCCCCTTTTCCTAATCTTCCGCCATTCAGATAATATTCTACCTTTGTGTTTTTGCCACTAAAGTGGATAACCACACATTTATCCACATTATACTGCATCTGCCATGAATTTGCCCACTCACCTAACCTGTCCAAGTCACCCTGCAGGCTCTTAGCATCCTCCTCACAGCTCACACCGCCACCCAACTTAATGTCATCTGCAAACTTGGAGATATTACACTTAATTCCTTCATCTAAATCATTGATGTATATTGAAAGTAGCTGGGGTCCCAGCACTGAGCCTTGCGGCACCCCACTAGTCACTGCCTGCCATTCTGAAAAGGACCCTTGAGGGAGTGCAACGAAGGTTCTTATGTTCTTATCCTGACTCTCTGCTTCCTGTCTGCCACCAGTTCTCTATCCACATCAATACATTACCCCCAATACCATGTGCTTTAATTTTGCACACCAATCTCTTGTGTGGGACCTTGTCAAAGGCCTTTTGAAAGTCCAAATACACCACATCCACTGGTTCTCCCCTGTCCACTCTACTAGTTACATCCTCAAAAAATTCCAGAAGATTTGTAAAGCATGATTTTCCTTTCATAAGTCCATGCTGACTTGGACCGATCCTGTCACTGCTTTCCAAATGCGGTTATTTCAGCTTTAATAATTGATTCCAACATTTTCCCTACCACTGATGTCATGCTAGCCAGTCTACAATTCCCCATTTTCTCTCTACCTCCTTTCTTAAAAAGTGGTGTTACATTAGCTACCCTCCAGTCCATAGGAACTGATCCAGAGTCGATAGACTGCTGGAAATTTTTAACCAATAAGGGAATTAAGGATTACGGGGAGCAGGCGGGTAAGTGGAGCTGAGTCCATGGCCACATCAGCCATGATCTTATTAAATGGCGGAACAGGCTCGAGGGGCTAGATGGCCTTCTCCTGTTCCTAATTCTTATGTTCTTATGTTCTAAAATGATCACCAGTGCATTCACTATTTCTAGGGCCACTTCCTTAAGTACTCTGGGATACAGACTATCAGGCCTTGGCGATTTATCGGCCTTCAATCCCGTCAATTTCCCTAACACAATTTCCTGACTAATAAGGATTTCCTTCAGTTCCTCCTTCTCGCTAGACCCTCAGTCCCTTAGTATTTCTGGAAGGTTATTTGTGTCTTCCTTCGTGAAGACAGAACCAAAGTATTTGTTCAATTGGTCTGCCATTTCTTTGTTCCCCATTAAAAATTCACCTGATTCTGACTGCAAGGGACCGACATTTGTCTTCACTAATCTTTTTCTCTTCACATATCTATAGAAGCTTTTGCAGTCAGTTTTTATGTTCCCAGCAAGCTTCCTCTCATACTCTATTTTCCCCTTCCTAATTAAACCCTTTGTCCTCCTCTGCTGAATTCTAAATTTCTCCCAGTCCTCAGGTTTGCTGCTTTTTCTGGCCAATTTATATGCCTCTTCCTTGGATTTAACACTATCCTTAATTTCCCTTGTTAGCCACGGTTGAGGCACCTTCCCCATTTTATTTTTACTCCAGACCGGAATATACAATTGTTGAAGTTCATCCATGTGATCTTTAAATGTTTGCCATTGCCTATCCACCGTCAAGCTTTTAAGTATCATTCGCCAGTCTATACTAGTCAATTCACGTCTCATACCATCGAAGTTACCTTTCCCAAAGTTCAGGACCCGAGTCTCTGAATTAACTGTGTCACTCTTCATCTTAATAAAGAATTCTACCATATTATGATCACTCTTCCCCAAGGGGTCTCGCACAACAAGATTACTAATTAGTCCTTTCTCATTATCCATCACCCAGTCTAGGATGGCCAGCCCTCTAGTTGGTTCCTCGACATATTGGTCTAGAAAAGCATCCTTAATACACTCCAGGAAATCCTCCTCCACTGTATTGCTACCAGTTTGGTTAGCCCAATCTATATGTAGATTAAAGTCGCCCATGATAACTGCTGTACCCTTATTGCATGCAATCTTAATTTCTTGTTTGATGCTGTCCCCAACCTTATTACTACTATTTGGTGGTCTGTACACAACTCCCACTAGCTTTTTCTGCCCTTTGGTATTCCGCAGCTCTACCCATACAGATTCCACATCATCCAAGCTAATGTCCTTCCTTACTATTGCGTTAATTTCCTCTTTAACCAACAACGCTACCCCACCTCCTTTTCCTTTTTGTCTATCCTTCCTGAATATTGAATACCCCTGGACATTGAGTTCCCAGCCTTGGTCACCCTGGAGCCATGTCTCCGTAATGCCAATTATATCATATTCGTTAATAGCTGCCTGCGCAATTAATTCGTCCACCTTATTATGAATACTCCTCGCATTGATGCACGGAGCCTTCAGACTTGTCTTTTTAACACACTTTGCCCCTTTAGAATTTTGCTGTAATTTGGCCCTTTTTGATTTTTGCCTTGGGTTTCTCTGCCCTCCGCTTTTACTTTTCTTCTTTCTATCTTTTGCTTCTGCCCCCATTCTACTTCCCTCTGTCTCCCTGCATAGATTCCCATCCCCCTGCCATATTAGTTTAACCCCTCCCCAACAGCACTAGCAAACACTCCCCCTGGGACATTGGTTCCGGTCCTGCCCAGGTGCAGACCCCAGAAGTGCATATTTGACATGGGTGCGCGGTACTATGGGGTGAAAAGAACAATTAAATATGAATGCATAAGAACAGGGGAATTATTAGGTTTGCACACACACTTAGCATGATGTCCAAAATCTCAAAAATATTGGAATCCTGGAATTCGGTGCATAGGCTTGCTTACCTCGTTCCATAATATACAAGAACATAAGAGGATAAGAAATAGGAGCAGGAGTAGGCCATTTTACCCCTCGAGCCTATTCCACCATTTAACAAGATCATAGCTGATCTGATCATGGACTCAGTTCCACTTCCCTGCCCGCTCCCCATAATCCTTTATTCCCTTATCGCTCAAAAATCTGTCTATCTCCGCCTTAAATATAGTCAATGACCCAGCCTCCACAGCTCTCTGGGGCAGAGAATTCCATAGATTTACAACCTTCTGAGAGAAGAAATTCCTCCTCATCTCAGTTTTAAATGGGCGGCCCCTTATTCTGAGACTATCTATGCCCAATAGTTTTAATTTCCCCTATGAGTGGAAATATCCTCTCTGCATCCACCTTGTCGAGCCCCCTCATTATCTTAGATGTTTCGATAAGATCACCTCTCAGTCATCTGAACTCCAATGAGTATAGGCCCAACCTACTCAATCTATCTTCATAAGTTAACTCCCTCATCTCCGGTATCAACCTAATGAACCTTCACTGAACTGCCCCAATGCAAGTACATCCTTCCTTAAATACAAAGACCAAAACTGTATGCAGTACTCTAGGTGTGCCCTCACCAATATTCTGTACAGTTGTAGCAGGACCTCTCTGCTTTTATACTCTATCCCCCTTGCAATAAAAGCCAACATTTAATTTGCTTTCCTGATTACTTGCCGTACCTGCATACTAACTTTTTGTGTTTCATGCACAAGGAACCCCAGGTCCCTCTCTACTGCAGCACTTTTCAATTGTTCTCCATTTAAATTATAATTTGCTTTTCTATTTTTTCTGCCAAAATAGATAAACTCACATTTTTCCACATTATACTCCACCTGCCAAATTTTTGCCAACTCACTTAGCCTGTCTATATCCCTTTGAAGATTTTTTTGTGTCCTCTTCACAATTTGCTTTCCCACCCATTTTTGTATCATCAGCAAAGTTGGCTACATTACACTCGGTCCCTTCATCCAAGTCATTAATATAGATTGTAAATAGTTGAGGCCCCAGCTCCGATCCCTGCGGCACCCCACTAGTTACTGTTTGCCAACCGGAATGTAACCCGTTTATCTCTGTTTTCTGTTAGTTAGCCAATCCTCAATTCATGCTAATATAGTACCCCCAACCCCGTAAACTTTTATCTTGTGCAGTAACTTTTTATATGGCGCCTTTTCGAATGTCTTCTGGAAATCCAAATACACCACATCCACTGGTTCCCCCCTTATCCACCCTGCTCGTTACATCCTCAAAGAACTCCAGCAAATTTGTCAAACACGATTTCCCTTTCATAAAACCATGTTGACTCTGCTTGATTGAATTATGCTTTTTCAAGTGCTTCCTTAATAATGAACTCCAGCATTTTCCCAACGACAGATGTTAGGCAAACCAGTCTATAGCTTCCTGCTTTCTGTCTGCCTCCTTTTTTAAATAGGGGCGTTACATTTGCGGTTTTACAATCCGCTGGGATCTCCCCAGAATCCGGGGAATTTTGCTAGATTACAACCAATACATCCACTTTCTCTGCAGTCAATTCTTTTCGGACCCTAGCATGCAAGCCATCAGGTCCAAGGGACTTGTCTGCCTTTAGTCCCTTTATATTTTACCAAGTACAACTTCTTTAGTGATAGTGATTGTATTAAGTTCCTCCTTCCCTATAGCCCATTGATTATGCTCTATAGGGATGTTTTTAGTGTCTTCTACCATGAAGACCGATACAAAATATTTGTTCAAAGTCTCTGCCATTTCCTTGTTCCCCATTATTAATTCCCCAGGCTCATCCTCTAGGGGACCAACATTTACTTTAGCCATTCTTTTCCTTTTTATGTACCTGTAGAAACTCTTACTATTTGTTTTTATATTTTGTGCTAGTTTACTTTCATAATCTATCTTCCCTCTCTATTATTTTTTAGTCATTCTTTGCTGGCTTTTAAAAATGGTCTTCCACTAGTCTTGGCCTCATTGTATGCCCTTGTTTTCAATTTGATACCATCCCTTATTTCCTTAGTTAGCCACGGATGGTTATCCCTTCTCTTACAGTCTTTCCTTCTCATTGGGATATATTTTTGTTGAGATTTATGAAATATCTCCTTAAGTGTCTGCCACTGCTCATCAACCGTCTCACATTTAATCTATCCATATAGAATGTGTGGGAGCACTCATGGCATTGGCCCTAATATCTGTTAAACTTACAGAGCCGATGCAGTACGACTCTGTTCTCAAGTCCACAGAGGAGGAATTACACAGCTTATATTTTCCCTGCTGCCTGTATTCTAACTCACACCAAGCCCCGTTCACCCATCATCCCTGTGCTCACTGACCTGCATTCTCACGGTCCAGCAATACCTCCATTTTAAAATTCTCATCCTTGTTTTCAATTCCCTCCATTGCCTCACCCTATCTCTATCTCTGTAAGCTCCTCCAGCCCGTGTGAATTTTTTGAACATTTGGTCCTAAAACTCACAAACACATGAACTGCAAAGAAAATTGAAAGTCTTTCTCATGAGTGAAATACCAGTAGAAGGATTTCATAAACTGGAGTGACATTTGATTTGTTATTTGTGCATTCAAATTGTTGTAAGTTGCAGTGCACAGTGCAGACTATTTGTTGATAGAATAGAGATTTTCTGATCACTAAGATCAGTGGCAAGTAGCTGGGGCCCAGAAAATCTGTTTCAGGTCCAAATAACCAGATCTATGCCTCAAAAGCATCATGGATGCTTTCTTGGAAGTGGGCAGTGACCTGAATGATATGGTGTTGTTGGCCAATGGCCAGTTACACAATAATGTAGTTACTTGCCTATATTAAAGTGCCCATATGGTCCCTGGGCATAATCCCTTCATGAACAGAAAAAGCATTAAATATATATTTTTCACGGAAAATTTGTATTGCTGTCATTTATTCAAGGTGATAGTGATAGGCATATTGCTCTGCATATATGTCAGCAGAACATCCACATACTGCTGTTTATTTTTTTAGATATTCTTTTTATTTCTTTACACAAATGTCAAACCATAGTTGTGCAAAGAAACAAAAAGCTGATGTAAAAACTGCAATGCCAGTTTATTAACAAAAAAAACCAAAAACAAAGATGAAAAATAACAGTCTAATATATTCTGGATTTGTCCAAAAGGGTTAGGGTTAGGGTTAGGGTTAGGGTTAGGGTTAGGGTTAGGCTGCAATCAGCATTAAACAAAAGACTTTCATTGCCTTTCCAGTCCCGAAAGATCCAAAATACAGCCTGCAGGGATTGTCAATCAATATGTCAATGGTCCAACTTTAATTGCTGTTCTGAGGAGATGCATGCTTCCTTCAGAGTGTGAGATGGCAATCCCCATAAAAAAATATGTGCATTAAATACCATTAGGATATCATCTGATGTATAGTCTGCATTTAAATCTTGCCAAATGTTGATTCATATGGTCATCTTTTCCAACAGGATACGTACTGTAATTGATCAACAAGCAATGCCCTCTGTTAGACTTGCGCTTGCCCGGTTAATCTCCAATATATTTTGTGTGGCAAGTTGTTGAAATTGCTAGTTGGAAATGGCACAGACCCCTCTACAGGGCATCTGGAACCTGTGTGAACAGAGCAAGTCACTATATATCGCCATAACCAATCAGAAATTAACAGCACAAGAACTTCAAAGGAAGTATAAATTAGAGTGGGTGAATTCAATGTCAAATCAAAATAAAGAGTGGGAAAGAAAGAATGGATTCTGAGAGAGATAAAAAAGTGACAGAAAGATAAAGTAAAATTATTTTTTTAAATGTTTTTGTAAAAACCTCTATTAACAATT
The DNA here is from genome assembly GCF_044704955.1 of Pristiophorus japonicus. Classification (NCBI taxonomy): domain Eukaryota; kingdom Metazoa; phylum Chordata; class Chondrichthyes; family Pristiophoridae; genus Pristiophorus; species Pristiophorus japonicus. The sequence goes on from NC_091985.1 coordinate 73,692,791, forward strand.
AAAACTTGAAGGAATGAGACTCCAAGCTTGCACAGATAATTTTCAGTGGCAGAGAGATTGACTGGCAGTAATTAACACTTATCACATTGTTACGAAGGGGGCAAGTTTCGGCCTGAGTTGTTCCTATTTTTTTGGAGTAACTAGTTTAGAATGGAGCATCTTAGAAATTGCAATTCTCGGCATTTAGTTTGCTCCAGTTCCAGTGAGTTAGAACAGTTTCATTGTAGAACAGATTTTTTTTCAAAAGGGGACGTGTCCAGCCACTTACACCTGTTTTGCAAGTATAGGCAGCGAACACTTACTCCAAACTAACTTCGAATGGAGTAAATGTAGATTTATGTACGCTCAGAAAAGCCTTGCTTACACTTACAAATCAGGCGTAGGTTACAAATCAGGTGTAGGGAACGAGAGATCACAGAGGGGGAAGGAAAGTAATTACATTTTACAAGCATTTAACAGTTTCACTTCTACAAATAAAGAGAAATCCTGAATAATAAATGATAAATAAAGCAAATAATAAAAAAATTTAATTTTCCTACCTGTCTGAAGCAGCAGCAGCAGCAGCAGCCTTCCGAGCTGTGAAGTAACTTGCAGGCAGGCAGGCCGTTCGGCCAGGAGACGGGAGGCATACAAAGCACTGGGAGGGAGAGCCAGCCAGCCAGGAAGTTTAAACGTTTAATTTGTAATTCAAATATGGGTGCTGCATTATCAACACCACTGATTATGCAATGGTTCTCCATCAATTCACTGCATAGGAGAGAACTGATTAGAGCTCACTGCACCAGGAACATCATAGCCCATAGGCTGATGGGCAGGAGACCTTACTCATGTCGGCAATATCGAGCCAGGCGTTCGTACCTGCACATGAACGAGGCTGATTGTATCAAAAGGCTGCTTTTCCGCAGAGAAGTTGTCGTTGAGATCTGTGATATGCTGAGAGCAGATTTGCAGCCCAGAAGCAGAACGCCGACTGCCTTGTCTGTTGAAGTGAAGGTAACAGCTGCACTTGCGTTCTATGCCTTGGGATCGTTTCAAGCTAGAACTGGAGATGTGTGCGCCATCTCTCAACGTGCAATACATGCCTGTGTTTACCAGGTCACGGCTGCAGTGTATGCGTGGAGGAATGACTTCATCAAGTTCCCAATGACCGGCCAAGCAATGCATGACAAGGCTGTGGGCTTCTCCAGGATTGCTGGCTTCCCAAAGGTACAGGGCTGCATTGATTGTACCTACATAGCCTTGCGAGCACCTGTGGAGGATTCCGAGCAGTACAGGACTAGAAAAGGTTTCCACTCCATTAATGTGCAGCTCGTGTGTGACGACAAGCAGCGCATCATGTCAGTCGATGCGAGATACCCTGGCAGCACCCATGATGCATTCATCCTACGCGACAGCGTTATATCTGACATGTTTGAGCAGCAGCCAGAAGGGCAGAGCTGGCTACTGGAAGACAAAGGGTACGGCCTGGCCACCTGGCTCATGACGCCCCGACGCGTAACACAGACGGAAGCCGACCATCAATAAAACCTGACACACATTGCGATGCACAACATCATAGAGAGGACCATTGGCATTTTGAAACAGAGTTTCTGATGCCTGGACCATTCCAGAGGTCACTTGCAATACTCTCCTCAGATTGTCGGTCACTTCACTGTTGTATGCTGCATGCTGCATAACTTAGCCATCATGGGGCAGCAGGAGCTGGTAGTGGAACCAGAAGACCCACATGAGGGGCCAGTGCCTGATGATAGTGATTTGGAAGAGCAGGATGAGGATGATGATGACGATCAGGAAAGCATGCAAGCGCCTGATGCCGGAGCACAAGGTCGGATCATAGCGGTCCATCGTGTTCCTTTAGCGATTGCTCGAGCCCTGCGCCAGCAGCTCATCTGTGAATGCTTCAATTACTGATGCCTGAGGGCTCTGCGACAACTATTGTGCATGGACATGTTTATTTTTTGGAGTTGTTCCTATGTTGTATTGTGTTAATGGAACATGATTCAGTTTTAATGAAAAAATATTTTATAGAAAAGTTAACGTTAGTGTAATAAAATATTTGTTGTATCAAACTTTACTTATTAATATGACTCTTGAAGATCACTTAAAAACTTTAAGATCACTTATAAGTTGTAAAGTTACAAAAGTTACAAAACAATTTCAATGTGAAAAACGTTACTACAGTTACGTCAAGAACATGAACAAAAGCAGCAAAGAAAGGCTGCAACCATCTCTTATCCACATCTCGGTGAATGTTCACATCTTCATGGGGGGGTTATTTGATTGGCCGGGCTGTGTGCCCTTATTTCAGCAGCTACCTTCATGAGGGCCTGTGCCGTCACTTGCATGCCCTCCCTGATGGCCTGTGCTGTTGATTGCACTCCCTCGGACATTCCCTCCCTCATTTCCCGTGTCATTACTGCTATTTCTCCCGTCAGTACTGTTACCTCTTCACCCACTGCACTGACGCTGCCCGCGAGTGATCGAGTAAGCTCAGTGGTCTCCACACCCAATGCCATAACCTGAGCCGCATCTGTTGCACACTGCAGCTCAGGAGAGCGTGTCTCCAATCTCCTTCTCCTCTGCCTGGGTCTGCCTCATGGCACCACTACATTGGGAGCCGCGGGCTGGGATGGTGCGGCCCTGGGTCTTGCATCCGGCACCACTCGAGTGCGAGCCGTGGGCTGAGATGGTGGGTCAGTGGGTGTAAACTGCTCCATTATATCACCCGCACCACTGGGACCTGCAACGTCTGAATCAAAACCATAGAAGGTGGAACCAGAACCTATGCAAGGGGTTGAAACTCTGATGTCCGCTAATGTGGGCTCATAAATATTAATTTGGAAGGTCTCCCCTGAAGACATTTCAGTCATCGTTGCCTGCAGCCAGATGAATCGAGAGTTCATCCCTGCGCCTGTGAAATGGTTTAAATTCCTCAGGGAATGCCCTGTACATGGCTGCCCAGTCCCCATTCAAGACACATTTCTTGACTAGAGACAATAGCGGGTCTCTATTTGTCCAGACTTTAATATGACGGGCTGTCACGGGTGAGCCTTCGCTTTCGAAAGCTTCAACAGCCATGACCATCTCAGCAGCATGCTCGGTAGCCCCTTCAGTGATGGCTAGTGGCAGCCTGCTGAGTGCATCGGCGCAGTTTTCGGTGCCCGGTCTGTGCCGAATTGTGTAGTCATAGGCGGCGAACGTAAGTGCCCATCTCTGTAGGCGGGCTGATACGTTTGCATTTATGCCCTTGTGGTCGGCCAAAAGGGACGTTAGGGGTTAGTGAACTGTCTCCAGCTCAAATTTACAGGTGCTGCTGCATTTTCTTTAAAGCATATACACATGCGAGCGCCTCCTTTTCTACCATCCCGTAATCCCTTTCTGCCTGGGACAGACTTCTGGAGGCATGAGCTACAGGCTGTAACTGACCCTTGGCATTGACATGCTGCAACACACACCCGACACTATAGGATGACGCATCGCACGTTAACACAAGTTTCTTACATGGGTCGTATAGTGTTAACAGAGTGTTGGAACATAACAAATTGTGCGCTCTATTAAAAGCCCTTTCCTGGCTATCCCCGCCAGACCCATTCGCGACCTTTGCATAGGAGCACGTGTAGCGGCTCTAGCAGCGTGCTCAATTTGGGAAGAAAGTTACCAAAATAGTTCAGGAGCCCCAGGAACGAACGCAGCTCCGTCATGTTATGGGGTCTGGATGCTCTCTGGATCGCTTCCGTCTTGGACGCAGTAGGGCTGATCCCGTCTGCTGCTACCCTCATCCCCAGGAATTCTATCTCTGGAGCTAGGAATACGCACTTCGCCTTTTTCAGTCGCAGCCCTACCCGGTCCAGTCTGTGTAGCACCTCCTCCAGGTTGTGGAGGTGTTCTTCAGTATCGTAACCCGTGATGAGGATGTTGTCCTGAAAAACCACCGTCCCTGGAATCGACTTGAGGAGGCTTTCCATATTTCGCTGGAAGATCGCGGCGGCCGAGCGAATCCCGAACGGACATCTGTTGTACTCAAACAACCCCTTGTGTGTCGTGATGGTGGTCAGCTTCTTCGACTCACTCGCCAGCTCCTGGGTCATGTAAGTTGAGGTCAGGTCCAATTTTGAAAAAAGTTTGCCACCGGATAGCGTCGCAAAGAGGTCCTCCGCTCTCGGTAGCGGGTACTGGTCTTGGAGTGATACCCGATTGATGGTGGCCTTGTAATCACCACATATCCTGACCGACACATCCGCCTTGAGCACCGGCACGATCGGGCTTGCCCAGTCACTGAATTCGACTGGTGAGATGATGCCTTCCCTCAGCAGGTGGTCCAATTCGCCTTCTATCTTTTCCCGCATCACATACGGCACCGCTCTGGCCTTGTGGTGTACTGGCCTGGCGTCCGGGTTTATGTGAATCACTACCTTGGCCCCTATGAAAGTGCCGATGCCGGGTTGAAATAATGAGTCAAATTTGTCCAGGACCAGTGAGCATGATACTCACTCCACAGAAGAAATTGCATTGACATCGCCCCATTTCCAGTTCATGACAGCAAGCCAACTCCTCCCCAGTAGTGCGGGACCATCCCCTGGGACAACCCAGAGTGGCAACCTGTTCTCCGAATCTTTATGGGTCACGACTACAGTGGCGCTGCCTAGCACCGGAATGACCTGCTTTGTGTAAGTCTGTAGCTGTGCGTCAATCGGCGATAATTTTGGCCTCCTGGCCTTGGATGCCCACAACTTTTCGAACTGTTTGATACCCATCAGGGACTGGCTGGCCCCCGTGTCTAGCTCCATTGATACTGGGATGCCATTGCGGAGCACTTTCATCATTATCGGTGGCGTCCTGGTGTATGAACTGTATACATGCTCCACATGAACTCGCTGAACTTCAGCTTCCAGCGATTTCCCCCAGCGTTCATTTCTGCAATTTCTGCAGGTATTTTGCTCATCTCTGCAAACTCCGGCTGAGTGTGTGCCTCCACGCCTCCAACATGAGTTGTTGTTGGAAACAAAAGGCCCCTTGCCAGTCGATCGTCCCTGACTGCCCCGTGACTGTCCTTGAATGCGCCATTAACAGGTGTTGATGGCCCCATTACTGGCTGCATTGTCTCTTGCAATGGCGTGAATCGCCGTTCAACTTGCCATTGTCTCTGTCGAACTCCCCCTCTGGGTTTGACTACATGTTGGGGCATGCCCAATTGCCCTTGTCTGCCTGGAGAACTGTGTCCTGCTTTAACAATGTTGAATCTCTGTCCCAACCATTCCTTAACACAGTACCTCTTGTCTGTTCTGCTAGTGGCCATGCTTGCGTGGTTTAAATCCCTGTTTCTCGTCGCCATTGATAGGTCCTTACTATACAGTATAAATGCACACGAGGCCCATGCTTGAGAGAAGGTCAGTCTGTGACCTGTCTTTTATTCCTTAGCACTCAAGTGATGAAGGTGGGTGGAGCTTCCCCTTTTGTACCTGAAGGTCCAGGTTAGGAGTGTCTCCCACCTCGTGGTCATTGTTCTCACAGAGTACAACTTAGGTCAGATTATACATGGGTTACAATGCTGGTTGAATACATGACATCGGGAGTGCAGCAAAGGTTCACCAGACTGATTCCCGGGATGGCAGGGCTGATAACGCGTGCCTTCGGAGGTTTCGCTTCCAAAAGGAGGTCATCGATGAGATTTGTCAGCTCATCAAGGGGGATCTGCAGCCTGCCAGCCCCATCAAGACTGCACTGTCTGTTGAGGTAAAGGTTACTGCGGCATTATCCTTCTACGTATCGAGCTCCCCTTTCGGGCTTCAGCTGGCGACATCTGCCATATCTCTCAGCACGCCACACACTGGCCCATTTGACAGGTGACTCAAGCCCTTTACGCTCGCAGAATGGACTTTATAAACTTCCCTATGACCAGGGAGGCACAAACATGGAGAGCTTTGGGGTTCCTGAGAATAGCAAACTTCCCCAAGGTGCAGGGAGCAATAGACTGCATGCACGTTGCCCTGAAATCACCTTTCCTGAATGCGGAGGTATTTCATAACCGAAAGGGATTTCACTCACTAAATGTGCAGCTCGTTGTCGACCACAACCAAATTATCGTGGCAGTTAATGCTAATTTTCCAGGCGGTATCCATGATGCACACATCCTGTTTGCCAATCAGCCACAAGGCTACGGTTGGATGCTGGGGGATAAAGGATATGGCCTTGCCAGCTGGCTCATGACCCCTCTGCGTAACACTGTTATTGAGGCCGAGAAGCATTACAATGAAAGCACATTGCTACACGCAACATCATCGAAAAGACAATTGGAGTCCTAAAGCAGCGCTTCAGATGTCTGGCCCATGCAGGAGGCAGCCTACAGTACCATCCTGACCAGGTCACTGAGTTTATTGTGGTGTGTTGCATGTTATATAATCTGCTATAAGGAGAGGACAATATTTGCCAGATGGGGCTGCCGGTCCATCTCAAGAAGGATTGGAGGTGGAAAAGGTCGATGACGAGGAGCAGGAGGAGTGGGGGGTGAGGAGCAGGAGGAGGCCGATGAGCACCTCGGGGAAGACATTCAACCTGGCGATGAACCCATGCCCCCATGCCCACCCGCAAGAGTGGAAAAACACTGTGGGAGTTACGCGGCTGCAAAAGTATTGCGTGAGCAGCTCATAAATGAATGCTTTGCATGAACTTTCATTGTGGACAGTAAGAGGTACAGTTACGTTTATCGCAAAACAACGGTTGCGTTTGCGTTAGCGTTGAGCTACGCTACATCATTGCCCGGTCTGATCGAACATTGTTTACATTAATATGTTATTACGTTATTATAAGAAAATGCAAACAATTGTAAATTGTAAAATGTAATAAAACATTTTTACTCAAACAAAATTTACATTTCAACTGCAACAGGAGCAACCCAAACAACCCACCCACCCTCCCATCCAACCTCCCCAAACAACACCCCAACAGTAAACCATTAACAGAAAGAACAAACATTATTCACACATCACCTGCGGCCACGTTTCCCTCCCTGTACTCAAGCTCCACCCGTTCAATTTGGTGGCCAGGTGGCACCGAGATGTCGTGGGTATGCAACTGGCAATGGCAAGACTTCCTGCCATGGTGGGGGAACTGCTGGTGCGATCGCCTGTTGGGGGGGTGTAGGAGGGGAAGGTGAAGCATGGGGATCACCTTCCGAGTCAGAAGGAATGGCTTCCTCCTGACCCGCTTGTGGTCTGTGGCATCATGTCACATTCAGGTGCAGTGTCGTGTCCCGCCAACAATGCATGCATCTCCTTGAACGTCTGCTGTGACACCCTGGAGTAGGCCTCCATGAAGGCCTCCGTGAAGGCCACAAACGTCTGAAGATGGTCGCGACTTATCGCGACGGTCTCCTTGCACAGTTGAGACAAGCCATTCATGCGATCGGCCAGGGTAGACGTGTGCTCTACATGCTGACGCGACCTCCGTGGGGTCTGCAAGGGCACTAATGCTCGCCTTGGCATCAACAGTTGCACGCCGCTCAGTCCCGCTGCTTCTTCCGTCGAAGATGCCAACGTAATGGCCACAGGTCGCACAGTTGATTCCACCACATGCTGAGGGATGCTGTGGGCATCTTCCTCCAAATTCAGTTGCTCCACCTCCTCCTCCTCCTCCTCCTTGCTCTGTGGTATCTTCCTCCTCCTCCACCCCACCCGTGGTGAGGGCCACCAGTAACGGAAGCGCAGGTTGCGGCTCTGATCTGCACATTTGTGCTGTGGGTGTTGTGGGCCTTGCAAAACACAATTGAGCTTATTGAGTTTATTATAGCAGAGCGGTACACATTATTGCACTGCACTGGCATACAAAGGCGGTGCATCACTACTACAATAACTTAGACCAGGAGACGTTACATAGCAATGCATCATATGTTAGTACATATGGTGGTACATCTATGTGGAATTCAGTAACACAGAGTTGTGGAGGCACGATTACTTTAACAATACTTGACACATTACTCACGTGACACAGCAGAGGGCTCAGCAGATCCACAGGAGGTAGCCGCTTGACTGTGGCTCACCACCAGAGCTACAGCATGCTCCTCAATATCACTCAATGTAAGGCAGCTGTGCTCCCTCCTGTGCGCCTCTGCTGGGCTCCGTTGTTCGATATCTTTCTCTGCAAAATTGGAAAAGTGTATGGCATAAGCTGTATGGTATGTGTACTATCATGGAAAGACATTTTAACAGTTATAACACATATCGGGGATACGAGGTGATGATTGACACAAACATATCTCTCTCTAATACAATCTCCTTTGAGATCTGCAATGTCAGGAATTAATATACAAAAATGTCCCGCTGAGTACAAAATATATTTCAATGCAGGCGATTTAATATTAAAATCACAATAATATACAATGTAAAATCTGTACTTACTCTTGCTGATGCGACCAGGCTGCTCCAACACTTGCGGCATTAGTCAGACCTCCTCGCCCCTTTAGACGCCGGCGCGACGACGTCAGAAATCTAGGCCCATATTTTCCTGTATGCCCGGGGTGGGGGTTTCCCACTGCCACCCCAGTTTAACTCGCCCCACCTTGCGTACACCTCCTGAATGAGGAACTCGTTTGCCTCATCTGAGAAGGGCTTGGCCCTTTTGCGAGCCTCCTCCACGTCAGACGATGATGCTGACATATTTGATCTTTATAAGTTTTAATATTTTGAATTTACATTTTAAAAATAATGTTTTTGACTACACGTTTTCAAATAAAGGTTTTAAAACTGACGTTTTCAAATTTATCACCTTTTGCTCTCTTAATCCTCTCTTAATCCAATTCTAGCTCTCCTCCTTTTCGCTCTCTCTCTCTCTCTCTCCTCCACCACAATCGTCATTCTGCGTATGTGTGGATGACCCCTGACCTCCTGAAACACGCAAAATGCTGTCAACCGGAAAACATTTTTTAAAAAATCGCATGCGCAGAAGGCTGTTGCTAGGGAAGCTTTTGTCTTCCATATCGCTGGCCATTCGTTGGGCGCACGTCACATCGCTGACCTTTTGCATCGCCTATTTGACATCGCTGGCCTATCGCCGAGTGGAAAATCGCCATCCAAAAAATGGGTGATGAGCCAGCGATTGGAAAGGCTGGAACATCGAAAATCGCTGGAACATCGCCCATTTTTTGGGCAATAGACAGCAAAGTGGAAAGTCTAGCCCCAGATTTATCCCATTTAAAAAATATTCTCTTTTTGTATTCTTCCTATCAAAGTGAATAACCTCACAGTTCGTCACATTATACTCCATTTGCCACCTTCTTGCCCACACATTTAAACTGTCTAAATCCCTTTGTCGGCTCTTTGTGCCCTCCTCACAGCTTCATTTCCCATCTAGCTTTGTATCATGAGCAAATTTAGAGACATTGCATTCGGTCCCTTCATCTAAGTCATTAATATAGATTGGAGCTACCTGGGGCCAAGCACTGATCCTTACGGCACCCCACTAGTTACAGCCTGTCAACTGGAAAATGACCCATTTATTCCTACTCTCTGTTTTGTGTTCGTTAACCAATCCTCTATCCATGCTAATATATTTCCCCAATCCCATGAGCCCTTATCTTGCATACCAACCTTTTATGTGGCACCTTATCAAATGCCTTTTGGAAGTCCAAATATACCACATCCATTGGTTCCCATTTATCCACCCTGCTAGTTATATCCTCAAAAAACTCTAATAAATTTGTTAAAAACAATTTCACTTTCATAAAATCATGTTGACTCTACCTAATCATATTATGATTTTCTAAGTGCCTATTATCACTTCCTCAATACAGATTTCAGCATTTTCCCGATGACTGATGTCAAACTAACTGGCCCGTAGTTCCCTGCTAGCTCTCTCCCTGGTTGAACAGCTGGGTTGTATTTGCTACCTTCCAAACCGCTGGGGCCGTTCTAACATTTAGTGAATTTTGGAAGATCACAACCAATGTATTCACTATCTCTGCAGCCACCTCTTTTAGGGCTCAATTTTCCCCAGTTAGCTGCGCCGTTTTTTTGGCATGTGGCACTTTTTTGGGCGTAAATTAAAATATCCACATTTCCCCAAAGTTTCTGTGCCAGTGTAACTCAGTTAGTTATGATTTTTTTAGTTTAGGATTTTTTTGGGTCATAGTCTGATGTCTGCACCACTTTTTCAGATTTATGCAAGTTTGGCCAACTTACATTTTTCCTAGGGTGGCGTACGTAACCACTCCCATAAAAACTTCTGGGCACTTAAGAAAAACCAACACACATTAAAAAATCAGCACAGAAAGACGCCATTGTTTTTATGCAAAGTTTTGGAGGGAGTCAAGAATACATTAAATATGTATCATGAAGCTTAATTTTTTCTAACTCAAAACGGAGAAAATGGAAGTCTAATGCAATTCTTTAATTTCAGATTTTTTTCGAAGCGCCACGCCATCACCGAACGTCTCCTCACTGGGCTCGAGGGTCGGAGCGTAGGCCACCAGAATCGTTCCCTCGCCTGGACAAAGGGGCTCGGGGCTCGGCTTCAAAAGAAGTCCGGGGCGGGGAGGTGGAAGCTGAACTGAAAGGATGAGAACCCTTACACTATACAGCAGCTTCAAAAGAAGCCTGGGCGGGGTGGGGGGGAGTGGATGTTTGCCGAGCCTCTGTGTACGGGCGAGGGAGCGATTATGCCGGCCGACGCTCCGACCCTCGAGCCTAGTGAGGAGACGTTCGGTGATGGCGTGGCACTTTGAAAAAAATCCAGAATTAAAGAATTGCATTAGACTTCATTGCCCCAAATGTCCTAAATGAATGCCTAGCTTCCCGTTTCAAGCAAGCGTATTGCGCATGCACAGACCAGGGTGTGGTCCATACTAGGGTGTCGACCATGGGGAGAGAGAGAGAGGAGAGAAACTTTAACTCCTTGTCCTGCTGTTTTGAGCTTCTTGCAAAGGTACAATTTAATTATGGGGGCAATATTGACAATGCCATACCTCGTGCAAGCCTTCTGCATGATGGCACTGTGGAGGAGACGATTGATTCGACATCATCGCATGAGGAACCTCAGAGCACGTAGGATGATGGGCAGGAGGCCTTACCCACACCGGGTAAATGAAGACAAGCATTCATTCCTGCACCTGAATGATGAAGACTGTGTGAGAAGGCTGTGTTTCCACAAAGAAGTTGTAACTGAGATCTGTGAGTTAGTAAAAGCAGACCTGCATCCTCGAAGGTTATAGCTGCACTTTCATTCTATGCATCTGGATTATTCCAGGCCACAACTGGGGATGTGTGCGCCATTTCTCAACATGCAACATATAGCTGCATTTGGCAGGTGACTACTGCACTACATACCCGGAGGGATGACTACATAAAGTTCCCCATGACCACTCAAGCAATGTGTGAAAGGGCTGTGGGTTTCTCCAGGATTGCTGGCTTCCCAAAGGCACACGGCTGCATTGATTGTACCCGTATTGCTCTGCGAGCACCTTTGGAGGATTCTGAGATGTACAGGAATAGAAAAGGCTTCCACTCCCTTAATGTGTAGCTCGTGTGTGACGATATGCATCGCATCATGTCGGTTGATACAAGATACCATGGGAGCACCCATGATGCATTCATCCTACGTGAGAGCGCGATTCAGCATCAACCAGAAGGGCAGAGCTGGCTGCTGGGAGACAAAGGGTACGGCGTCGCCACCTGGCTCATGATGCCCCTACACGTAACCCGGATGGAAGCTGACCAGGAATACAATATGTCTCACATTGCGACGTGCAGCATAATAGAGAGGACCATTGGCATATTGAAACAACGTTTCCGATGCCTGGACCATTCTGGAGGCTACTTGCAATACTCCCCTGAGATTGTCAGTCAGTTCACTGTTGTGTGCTGCCTGCTGCATAACTTAGCCATCATGAGGCAGCAGCAGCTGGTAGTAGAAGATCAACCTGACATGAGAGTGGCTGATGATGAGGAGGAAGATGCAGATGACGAGGTGGAGGAGGACAAGGATGAGGAAGCCATGTAACTACCTGAACCTGGAGCACGACGGTGGAGGAGGGCGGGCTGTCGTGCCCCTTTAACAATTGCTCGAGCCTTGCGCCAGCAGCTCATTCGTGAACGCTTTGCTGCCTGAAGGCTCAGCGGCAACTATTCCAAATGGACCATGTTTACTGTTTGGACCTGTTCTGTAATGTTGTGTTGTGTTAATGGAACAAATAATGGAAATTATTCTTCTTTACTTCAAAAAGTTGTGTAAATAATGGAACAAATAATGGAAATGATTCAGTTATAATTTGAAATATACTTTATTCAAAATGTTAACACTTGTTTGTACTTAACTTAACTTTAATAAAAATATTCTTGGATCAGGCTTTAAAGTTTTCAGTTAAGATCATTTACAAACTTTAAGATCACTTAAAAACGTTAAGATCACTTACAAACTTTTAAACTTGTAAATTTACATAACTTACAAAAACCGTTTAACTTAAGAACAGTTACAACAGTAACAACAATAATAATAACAACAACACAGCAGCAAAGAAAGGCTGCACCCATCTCTCCTCCACCTTATTCTAGGACCACCCGCTACGCTTGGTCTTGGTGATTCCACCCCTGCCCGCAGGCGGTGGCACAGCGATCCTCGCGTTGGTACCAAGCTTATTCTTTCGAACATCTCAGGTAATGCGCACATCTTGATCGGGGATGTGGGCAGGTGATAATATGGAAGGCCTGGCTTGGGCCTCTTCAGAGGCTGTTCTGGGGATTGGAGTGGGAGTGGCAGTTGATTCTGTCAATGGCCACTGGGTCTGGGCGTGTTCCCTTATTGCAGTAGCCAACTCCGACATTCCCTCCCTCATGTTCACCGACAGTGTATCAGCTGCCTGCGACATTCTCTCCCTCATGTGCCCAGACAGTGTTCCCATTTCTTGTGAGAGTGTTGTTACTTCTCCTGACAGTCCCGATACCTCATCACCCACTACACTGATGGTGTCCAGGAGTGATCACATAAGGTCAGTGCTCTCAGCACTCATTTTTGCCATCATCTGAACCACATCTGTTAGATATTGTACCTCAGGAGAGCGCTGTCGAGCTCATCTTCCTCTCCTCACCCTGGGAATGGCTCGCTGAATCCCACTGGGACCCACAGACTTGGACGGTGAGGCCGTGGGTGTGCCTTGCTGCACCACACTGGAATGCGCAGCCACGGACTGTACAAAACCATGGAATGTCCCAACACTCGTACCACTCAGGAACGGGGCTGGCATCTCAATGGGCATCACCTCCACCTCCTCCAGAGTGAGTACAACAGTGGGGGCTTCATCTTCCCCCTGCCCCTCCACCTCTCCCTCCCTCTCACACCCATGCTCTTGGTTTGGAAGGTGGGATTGGAAGATGTTCTCCTCTTCAGGCACGTGCGCATCTGAATCCTCTTCTGCATTGTCTTCAGCCTCATCAGGGTTGGCCTCAAGTTCTGCAAAATATAATAGAACAGACAAATGGTTAGCCATCAGAGGAGGGGGCAGGATGGTATGAGTAGGCTCACACAGCGCAGGCAGCAGGCTCATTTGAAGGACCACGATGAATGATAGCACATTGCATCAACCGAAGTGTAGCTGACGGAGACATCCCCATGAACCAAAGCATGGCTAGCCTGCGCAGTACTTAACATTTAGCAAAGGCAGAATGTGGAATTTGCAGGACTTACCCTCTCCCTCGAGTGTGGGCCCAGCTTGTGCAGTGGTAATTGCTTTTCTCCAGGCAGGACCCATCAAAGCAGTAACCCCCTCTTCCAAGGGTGTCAGTGGGTGCAGATTTGCCGGGCCTCCGCCTGTTTGAGTTCTTTCCCTTTAGTTGTATGCCACCTTCCTCTGCAAAGATGAAAATATAACTTTTTAGAGAGGGTGTCTTTCTGCCGGGTGGGATATGTACAGATGTTCATATTTACAACTGCAATTCCAGTGAATAAATGAAAATATTTCTTACACTAACTAATTGACCAAGGTCCTGCCATTTCTTTTTGCATTGGCCTCCAGACCTCGGGATGGTCACCATTGCACAGGAATCTTCTGCAAGTTGGTTCCAGCATTTCTTCATTTCTTTTGGTGAAACTTTTATGTGACCTCTGCTGATGTCGAACTCGTGCCATCTGGACTCAATTATAGTAACTAGTGTCTTCACTTCATCCTGTGAGAAACTATTGGTCTGTGAGTCGCGTTACATATTGTATTGCAGCTCTGATTTTTCCACTGAGAATAAAAGTTCTCACACTCAACTGGCTCTTTAAAAATGACTGAATGGAGACCGGTAGGTTTACTGGGCAAGCGTGCCCATAGCAGTCGCGCAAAAAACATAATTTTTTTCCCGCGCATGCGCAGAACGGGGGAGCATCGTTTTTTTGGCGCAGACATTAGGCACCACCCCCAAAGCTAAAGGACAGACTGAGCAGCACCAATTTCAAAAAATAGAATGCGGAAACTTGCTCGGTTTTTTTTGTGTAGTCGGGCCAAAACAAAAATGGCCATAACTCTTGCCATACGCCAAAAAACGACATTGGGGAAAATTGAGCCCTTAGAACCCTCGGGTGTAGGCCATCGGGTCCAGGGGATTTGTTGGCTTTTAGTCCCATTAGTTTCTCAAGTACTTTTTTTTCGACTGATATTAATTACTTTAATTTCCTGAATAGCCCCTTGGTTCTCTACCATTTTTGGTATACTTTTTGTGTCTTCTACTGTAAAGACAGATATTTGTTTACAGTCTCTGCCATTTCTTTATTACCCATTATAATTTCTCCTGTCTCAGCCTCTAAGGGAACAACACTTACTTTTGCTATTCATTTCCTTTTTATGTACTAAGTGCTGGAAAACATTTCAAGAACCTTTCAAATCAAATTATTCCGACCTTGTATATACTATTGGTGGTGCTACAGTTGGAATATTCGTGTAGATTTTCATTTTTGGTGCTCAAAACTGTGTGGCAAGTGCACTAAAGACGAAAATGTACATTTATATTATTGTGCAAGGATATTATTATAATGGAGAAGCTTCCTTGAAGAGCAACAAGAAATATTTTTGGACTAGGAATGATTTTTCGACTTAAAATTCTATGTTGTGAGATGAGACTCTATGGGCCCAAGTTTCAGGCTGCGCCTAAGACGGTGCAGCCCGGACCTGGACGCCCATTTATCGCGCCACAAAGTGCACCTAAAAAAAACTCACCTATTCTCCGGCTCCCTGCAGGTCCTCTGGAGCTGGGCGCGGCGCAGCATGAGCTGTGGGGGGGCGGAGCCAGGTCCTTGCACTGAAAACAGTGCCGGGAACTCTGCACATGCGCAATACAGTGGGCGCGCATGTGCAGTAACTCTAGGCGCCCAAAACGGTGGGAGGGGCCCAAAGCACGCAGCCCCTAGCCCTGGCCGAATGGCCTCACTGGGGCCTCACTGGGGAATTCACTGGAATTCCCTCCCTCCTCCCTCCTTCCCTCCCTCCCTTCCTCCTCTCGCCTTCCCTCCCTCCCTCCCTCCTCTCTCCTCTCTTCCCCCCTTCTCCTCCCCCTTCTCCTCCCCGCTCCCGTCTCCCCCTCCCCCCACCTACCCCCCTCCCCCCACCCCCCTCTACCTCCCTCCTCCCTCCCCCAACTCCGCTCTACCTCCCTCCTCCTTCCTTCGTCTCTTCCCCCCTACCCCCTTCGCCCCCTCTGCCCCCCCCACCCCCCCTTCTCCCCCTCCCCTCGCTGTCAGAATCACAGACACAGACAGACAGAGAGATAGAGACACTGACAGAGACACACTGGGGGGGCTGTCCCAGCACGCTGTTGGAGGACTCCCAGTGCTGCAGTCGGTAAGTAGAAAATGTTTTATTTATTGATTTTTTAATTTTTTTTATTTTTTATTAAATTTTTTTGATTGATTTATTGGTTGATTTATTGATGTATTTATCATTTATTATTGATGATGGCTCTTTATTTGTAAAACTGGAGTGTTTAATGTTTGTAAACTTCCCTTTAACCCCCCCCCCCCCCCGCCATTCCCTACGCCTGATTTGTAACCTATGTCTGATTTTCTAAGTGTAGACAAAGTTTTTCTGGGCCCAAGTTTCGGCCTGAGTTGCTCCTGTTTTTTGGAGCAACTGGTTTAGAATGGAGTATCTTAGAAATTGCAATTCTCGGCATTTAGTTTGCTCCAGTTCTAGTCAGTTTAGAATAGTTTCAGTTTGGAACAGATTTTCTTTTTCAAAAGGGGGCGTGTCCAGCCACTTACGCCCATTTTGAAAGTTTAGGCAGTGAAAACTTACTCCAAACTAACTTAAAATGAAGTAAGTGTAGATTTTTGTATGCTCAGAAAAACCTTGTCTACACTTAGAAAATCAGGCGTAGGTTACAAATCAGGAGTAGGGAATGGCGGGAGGGGGGGTGATTTAAAGGGAAGTTTACAAACATTAAACACTTCAGTTTTACAAATAAAGAGCCATCATCAATAAGAAATGTTAAATACATCAATAAATCAACCAATAAATCAATCAAAAAAAATTAATAAAAAATAAAAAAATAAAAAAATCAATAAATAAAACATTTTCTACTTACCGACTGCAGCACCGGGTGCCCTCCAACAGCATGCTGGGACAGCCCCCCAGTGTGTCTCTGTCAGTGTCTCTATCTCTCTGT